>NC_056573.1:8262538-8371490 GCF_018340385.1 Cyprinus carpio
GGGTACCCTAGCAACAGCATAGCAACACCCTAGCAACCACCCCGAGTACCTTAGCAACCGCATAGCAACACCTTAGCAACCACTCCAGATACCCTAGCAACCACATTGCAACACCCTAGCAACCACCCCGTGAGAAACCTATTAGCAAGCGCATAGCAACACCTTAGCAACCGCTCTGGGTACTGTAGCAACCGCATAGCAACACCTTGATGCTAATCACCTGCTAATCATGCTAGGAACATGCTAGTCACTTGCTAATCACTTGCTAATCATGCTAGTGACATGCTACTCACTTGGTTATCATGCTAGGAAAATGCTAGTAACATGCTTATAATGCTAGAAACATAAACTTTTTATGCTAGTAACTTGCCATCAAACTTAAAACTTTTTTAACTTTTCAAACTTTTTCTCAAACTCTTCTGGTCAGGCAACAACTGCTTAAAACTTTCAGGCTAGGCTTTCTCAAGCCAACCTAAAGTTTGTCTTTACGAACTTTTTCTACTATACAACAGCAGTACTCTATCTATTTTTTTTTTTTTTTTTTTATCTCAGTGACGCATAATTAATGTGTTTTAAAATGTAGCGAAGTACAATACTTCAAACAAAATATAGCCTACTTAAGTAAAAGTAAAATTACAGATTTTAAAAATTACTTTAAAAAGTAGAAGTACACAAAAAAGCTACTCAATTACAGTAACGCGAGTAAATGTAATTCGTTACTTTACACCTCTGAGTATTTGCCTGTCGTGATTACATTCAATGTTGTCGGCAGCCACCTGCTGGATTTACTAGGTCTCAACCGTCACAAGTGTTCACTTCATGTCATTTAAATAGCGGAGTAGCGGACCGCAAAAGACAAGGACAGGAGTAGCGGACCGCACAAAATACAAAAAACTAGTCAACGACGCAGGGAAATACCCAGAATTATATGCAACCAACCATAGATTCTTCAAAGACAACATCAGGAAGTCATAAATGTGGAGGAACATAGCGTTTGTCATCGGTTTTTCAGGTAAGAATGTCTAATTTTCGATCTGAGGTAAAATGTTCAGTGACAGCCCTAGAAACGTTAAGAAAGCATACCGTTAAAAAAAATATGTGGCTTCTTTGTTTTTATTGAGCAAACAAATCAGTATTAGTAGCTACAGCATTAGAAATGTTGAAATTGCTTATAATAATACAAAACAATTGATAAATGGCAATCTAGAATGCTAATGATAATCTAGACTAAATTATAACACATTCTTTTCATTAATTAACGTTAAAAACTCAGCTATTATCAATTAAAATAATATATGTAAAATAATAATAATAATAATAATAATAATAATAATAATAATAATAATAAATTAAGTCAAATCTCATTCATTTTGCTGCTCAGAACTTGATTCGATATTAAGCTCCAGCGTACAGAATGTGCGCGTCCGGTGTGTGATACCTCGAGTTGTCCTACATGTGGCGCGACGCGACGCGGCGCTGCGCTTCTCGTCCGGTGTGCGACCGCCTTTAAGCAGCATATAAAAAGTGTTTCTGTTGCTCATGAAAATGTTTCTGAAACGTCTGTGTATTTGACAAATATTGCATTTAATTCACTTCATCTGTGATAAAGTACCTATTAGGGATGAGCGAGTACAGCATTATCTGTATCTGTATCTGTTAACCATATGAATTATCTGTAGCTGTACTCGGACTGGGCGGGGCCTAACCCGAAAGTGGGCGGGATTTAACCCGGAAGTGGGTCTGGTGAACTTAAAACGGGCGGGGCTTTAACCGGTATGTTATTTTAAGCATGCAATTGATAGGGGTTGATCAGAAATTGTTATATTTATTGCTGATTAGAAAACTATTTACATGACCGCATCAGCATTGAGCTTCAGATCAATGGTTTTGATCACGATAACAAACGAACTATATACAGAACAATTTTTGCAACAATGAATACAACACATTTATTTTTTATGAAATTCAGCAAGAAATAAGTGTCACTCAGTGCGTGAAGTAAAAAAACTGGTTAGAGCCAGCTGATGTTTAAAAAAGAAAGAAAAATCTCCAACAGGCAGAGACGCAACGCGAGTCGCATTCTACCAAGCGCCACGTCTAAACAAGTTCTACTGGTTAATAAGTAAGTACTACAAACCAAAGTAAAAAACAAACCTGAAGCTGAAGAACACCTAAACGTTAACGGAAAAGACCCACGAACCTGAGTGACTAATCAACTAATCAGCCGTGGTAACACACACACACACAGAATGAGTCGATGAACCTGCGAACCGTGACACAGGTATGTAAAATGCCCGTCCACCAAATTATGTTAATATCTAAGTGTGCGAACTGGGGAGTAAGTATGAATGTAGGGACAGAGATACAAAAATGCCCGCCCACTAAACGAGGCTAGTTTGTGCTGTAGAGTTCTAAATATATGGAAGTTTGCCAAATTGTATCCCACAGATTATATATCAAGGTAGTCACTGTACGTTCATCTCTTTAAATAGACTAAATGAAATAAGTCCTTGGAAATATAAAAACAATGATTTTGCATTACACCAGCCCTGACCTTCCAGCTCCTCAACACCTTTTTACATTCAAATGAATTAACATGTGAATGCAATTTGTGACAACTTAGACCTTACTGCAGAAGGAAAATTTCTCACACGAGTAGTGATTTGACCATGTACTCCAAATGTGCTTGCAGTCATTGTATGTTAACAACTAAGCCTAACCTTTTGTTATACATACAATGTACAGTGTGTACTGCTGTGACAGGGCTGAATCACAAGAAGGCCTTGTCCAAAACTAACACACTGACAACCATGTTATTCCAAAGACTCTCCAGAGACCAGAAATAATATTATTATAATTTATACTACTTTAATATAATTGTATTATAATTCAAATTATAATGTACATTATATTATAATCGCCAAGCATGGCATTACATGGAGAAAGGGGATACACTAACCCTTACCATTAACTTTCATTGATATGCTACCCCCCAGTACCAAAAGGGAGGAGGTGTAGGTGTGTTTTAATTTCAATAGTGTGGCACAAACCATAGCAAACCAATTAACCCTTTGCTGGGGAGCACCAACTAAAAATGTAATCTGATCAGAAATACAGGTTGGCATTAAAATTTCAATGCAGGATTTAGTAACCCTGAATTGTGTACCTTATCTTGCTCCTTAACAAAAAAAAACTTTGGTGTTGAAGTATTTTGAGCCAGATCTCACCTCATGCTGCATTCTTAGGCTTGTTCCCCGTTACAGCAACAGGACCAAACACAATCGTAAAACTTCCTTTCCTTTGTTTAGAGCATGATTGTATTTACACATAGCCACAGTTAAATGCAGCCACATAACACCACTTGATCTCATAATTTTACTATAAAAATAATAAAAGGGGGGTGAAAAAAATAAGCATCAGACCAAAATACCACAAGTCTTCATGCGACACTGAGATCTGCATGTGTGAGCTACATCATAAGACATCAGCTGCCAAACAGACAACACCGAAACAGGTGAACAAATTTTTGCCCAAAGATCTGACTGTATTAAGAGCAACTGAAAGTAAAGCCATGGGCATCAGCCCTTTGGAGTTCACTATGATATGAATGATAAACACACTGGTCAAGCCAGAAAATTCCCCCAGGCAGAACTGGGGTCTATAATGCTCGGCGAGCGTGATTTCACCAAGTACAACAAGTTCCTGGATCAACATTCCATTCAACCAATCAGAAGTGAGATATAACTTTCCAGGAAATATCTGTTTTAGGCTTACAATTAGGGTTAGGTACTTTTATACCCTTGTTAATAAGCTATCATTTCTCACTGATTTTAGGAATAAATAATTATGGGTAGGGTTAGGTTTAGGGGTAGGGATTGGGTTAAGTCTATATTTTTGGACAATAATGTTGATCCAGGATCATCAAAAGATGTTGATCCAGGAACATGTCTTACTTGGCAAAATCACGGCGACCATAATGCTCATAACAGCAGACTGTGAAGGCTCAACTGCAAGAGCAGCTTCAGGTGTTACACACTTAGACGGCACTGAAACAGCAGCAGAAATTCAGATCTGACCAATGAGACTCAGTTTTGTGTGACATCTGGAATTAAAATTACAATACACAATGATGAATGTAGTTAGGATAATTCAACATATCTGAACGTGAAACTCACAAGAAGTTTAAAATTATCTGTGGTTCTTTCTGTATGTGTTTCTGTCTCAGGTTGACCACTGCAATTCTTTGGAGGACAGATACCAGGAAGGCGCCTGGTCCCATCTGCATCAAGCCAGGACAGCGGAATTGTAGGAACATAACCTGAAATGTGGGAGATGAGTGCGAAGACACTTAAAGGGGCCATTTACACCTCACAGTAGAACATTACTACTCAAATATCTATATGGCCTCCCAGATTAGCACCGGAACAAAATTTTTGCAACACAGATTGCTATAGATTAGACTCCGTCCATCTCCCAGACATGAGCACAGAACACACACCTCCACCATTGCATCATCACCTATTGTCCATCTTCACACTGACAGAACCACATAGCCTCACACACATAGGACAATAGAATTAATCCCATGATGACAGTCTAAAAAGACACACATAACATATACTATTTACAACCATCTGCCAACCCATGGGAAGTACATCATATCCTTATGCTTGGCTACTGTCACAAATCGATGATGTAAAATTCTGAACACAGAAGCAAATCTGCCACGAAATGTAAACTTTCTGATTGTTATTGGGATGGTTTGGCAAACCAGAGGGCCCACTGGTTTCCCAACAGATCACTAATAACAGAAACATTATCAAAATGATTAAAAATGATTGTAATTCTTCTGTTTATCAGTTACAAAAATTTTCAATTTGACTATACCATCGAATGACGTATACTGTAGCTTGCATGACACACACACACACCCAGCCACACTATTACAAAGGATCCAGGATCTCCATTTTCGTATGAAACATAAGCATGCTTTAGATCACTACCTTGAAATCTTAGGGGACTTGCACTGGGGAATTATATATAGATCTATACCTTTGTAATTGAGATTGAATATTTATTATTAATATCCCTGTTATATTGATTAATGATGCATAACGTTTTTATCAATATGTGAGTTACACTGACTTTTTGCCACTTTTCATTTAAGCCACTCAGACCAAACATTCTTAAATTCCACTACCATTAAAATCCATCAGAGTGGCAGAGAGGAATTGGCTGTTTTAAAATGGGACCCCTTTATGACATGAGACCTCAAAAGACACCTGAGACCCATTGTACCATTTGCACCTGCTTACATGAACCTACCTTGTGTTTTTTGTTTTGTTATGTTCTTGTATCACATCTCACAGCTTTCTTCACATTTTTAAATGACATCAAGTTCATCTTTGTTCAATCAGTGAGACATTAAGAGGCTGTTTAGATGTCTCACACAAAGCAGTGTATAACCAATGAGAACCCTTCACCTGTTGGAGTCTGCCCAGAAATCTGCACAATTGGAGGTGACAAGATTCAACAAAAGAGGCAAGAAAGTCCTAAAGAAGGTGTCACTAGAAACAGAAGTTTCTTCAATATGACACATCAAGCGAAATGGATGTTTTGTCTTGGGCTGAGTACTCAAAGAAATCTTTCAAGAAGATCAGGAGGATTCTGTAGCTATAAGCCTGTAGGTGTGTGTCTCGACACTCCACACTATGTATCTTTCAGTCAGGTATGCATATATCTATGACTAAGACTATGTAACTGGCATAATACATATTTACCTGACTGATAATAAATTGTAACATTTGAATTTATTCTGACTTACTTTGCGATTATTGACTCTATATTGATTATATAAAGTTACTTAGAAGAAGTTAAGTTGGTCAACTTGGTTCACTCAAAAAAAAAAAAAAAAAAAAAAAGTTTTGTGATAAATTTACATTTTATGTAATTTAATTGCATAACAATTTTCCATCCAGTTTTAACAAACTAATCAATAAACTTAATTTGTTTAATATGCGTCAGTCATATGTGAATGAAACTGGTAAGTTTTATGTAATAGTCCATAACAAAGTCCCCACACTGCTCAGTGTTCATGTATTTCCACGCTACAGAGTGTTAAAGGAGCATTGAAGCAATGCTGGAGTTAAGAAGATAATTATGTGATGATTGGCCATTAATGATGAAACATTTGCTGTCACCAATGAGAATCACTGGGCTACGTTTACATACACAATTTTGGGTTCAATCGGACTGAATTCAAGTGACGTGACATACAGCCAAGTATGGTGACCCATACTCAGAATTCGTGCTCTGCATTTAACCCATCCAAAGTACACACGGTGGGCAGTGGGCAGCCATTTATGCTGCAGCGTCCGGGGAGCAGTTGGGGGTTCGATGCCTTGCTCAAGGGCACTTCAGTTGTGGTAGCTATTGCCGGACCGAGACTCGAACCCACAACCTTAGGGTTAGGACACCGTGTGTACTTTGGATGGGTTAAATGCAGAGCACGAATTCTGAGTATGGGTCACCATACTTGGCTGTATGTCACGTCACTTGAATTCAGTCCGATTGAACCCAAAATTGTGTATGTAAACGTAGCCAGTGATTCTCATTGGTGACAGCAAATGTTCATCATTAATGGCCAATCATCACATAATTATCTTCTTAACTCCAGCATTGCTTCAATGCTCCTTTAACACTCTGTAGCGTGGAAATACATGAACACTGAGCAGTGTGGGGACTTTGCTATGGACTATTACATAAAACTTACCAGTTTCATTCACGTATGACTGACGCATATTAAACAAATTAAGTTTATTGATTAGTTTGTTAAAACTGGATGGAAAATTGTTATGAAATTAAATTACATAAAATGTAAATTTATCACAAAACTTTTTTTTTTTTTTTTTTTTTTGAGTGAACCAAGTTGTCAAACTCTCTAACTATTAGGCCACGACTTCCCCTCATTCACTGCGATTAATGAATCTGAATGTAGTTTATGTGAACGCTAAAAAAAAGTGATGGGTTGATGTGCACGTTTATATGTCACAAGCTTAAAATCTGAATATTTTTTTTTCTTTTTCTTTACATGCGCACACTGCACAAATATAGAGTTTCTCACTGTTTGCACATAATAATCACTGCCCTACATGGTTTCTTTATTTTTAACAGCAAAATGAATATGTATTCATTTAATGATAACTTTACATACCACTGTGCCATGCTGCTCATATTTATCACGCAGTGAAAATGCCCCTCTCTGCGCCCAAAACGGGTTGCCTGTGGATGAGTATCCAAAAACAAGGACTGGTGGGAGGTTGTCCTGCTCTACTTCACAGTTGCCGAGTGAAAGGAGAGTTTTTATAATGACGGGACACGCATTTATACACCACTTTATTCAAAAGGAAGAACCGCTCATTCCGCACATCATACAGGTCCTTCTCAAAAAATTAGCATATTGTGATAAAAGTTCATTATTTTCCATAATGTAATGAGAAAAATTAAACTTTCATATATTTTAGATTCATTGCACACCAACTGAAATATTTCAGGTCTTTTATTGTTTTAATACTGATGATTTTGGCATACAGCTCATGAAAACCCAAAATTCCTATCTCAAAAAAATTAGCATATTTTAATCCGACCAATAAAAGAAAAGTGTTTTTAATACAAAAAAAAGTCAACCTTCAAATAATTATGTTCAGTTATGCACTCAATACTTGGTCGGGAATCCTTTTGCAGAAATGACTGCTTCAATGCGGCGTGGCATGGAGGCAATCAGCCTGTGGCACCTGCTGAGGTGTTATGGAGGCCCAGGATGCTTCGATAGCAGCCTTAAGCTCATCCAGAGTGTTGGGTCTTGCGTCTCTCAACTTTCTCTTCACAATATCCCACAGATTCTCTATGGGGTTCAGGTCAGGAGAGTTGGCAGGCCAATTGAGCACAGTAATACCATGGTCAGTAAACCATTTACCAGTGGTTTTGGCACTGTGAGCAGGTGCCAGGTCGTGCTGAAAAAACGAAATCTTCATCTCCATAAGCTTTTCAGCAGATGGAAGCATGAAGTGCTCCAAAATCTCCTGATAGCTAGCTGCATTGACCCTGCCCTTGATAAAACACAGTGGACCAACACCAGCAGCTGACATGGCACCCCCGACCATCACTGACTGTGGTCACTTGACACTGGACTTCAGGCATTTTGGCATTTCCTTCTCCCCAGTCTTCCTCCAGACTCTGGCACCTTGATTTCCGAATGACATGCAAAATTTTGCTTTCATCCGAAAAAAAAAAAAGTACTTTGGACCACTGAGCAACAGTCCAGTGCTGCTTCTCTGTGGGGAATGCGGCACCTGTAGCCCATTTCCTGCACACGCCTGTGCACGGTGGCTCTGGATGTTTCTACTCCAGACTCAGTCCACTGCTTCCGCAGGTCCCCCAAGGTCTGGAATCGCTCCTTCTCCACAATCTTCCTCAGGGTCCGGTCACCTCTTCTCGTTGTGCAGCGTTTTTTGCCACCACTTTTTCCTTCCCACAGACTTCCCACTGAGGTGCCTTGATACAGCACTCTGGGAACAGCCTATTCGTTCAGAAATTTTCTTTCTGTGTCTTATCCTCTCGCTTGAGGGTGTCAATGATGGCCTTCTTGACAGCAGTCAGTTCGGCAGTCTTACCCATGATTGCGGTTTTGAGTAATGAACCACGCTGGGAGTTTTTAAAAGCCTCAGGAATCTTTTGCAGGTGTTTAGAGTTAATTAGTTGATTCAGATGATTAGGTTAATAGCTCGTTTAGAGAACCTTTTCATGATATGCTAATTTTTTGAGATTTTCATGAGCTGTGTGCCAAAATCATCAGTATTAAAACAATAAAAGACCTGAAATATTTCAGTTGGTGTGCAATGAATCTAAAATATATGAAAGTTTAATTTTTATCATTACATTATGGAAAATAATGAACTTTTATCACAATATGCAAATTTTTTGAGAAGGACCTGTACATCATTACGGTATTTCTGCATCATTGCACGTGTGCAATCCTTTCAGTTTCGGGGTTCAATCTTACCAAATCTTTACATACACTCTCAATTAAAAGGAATAAACCACCCCCTTCAATCCGATCGAAATGTCATTCCGATTGAGCTCAATTGGATCGATTAAGGTGTTTACATGAAGGCTTTTCCCTCCGATTGAGCCGTCAGTCCGATTACAAACTGATTATTTGGTTGCATGTAAACATAGCCACTGAAGGAAAGAGAAACACAAGAACTACAACTGACTTTAGCCACAGAGGAAGATGAAATCAACTGAAAAAAAAAAAAAAAAAAAATGCATGAAATCTCTCAAGATCTGTTTAAACAACTCCTAAAACAGCTTTACCAGCTTCTCATTATTAGCCAGATTGACTTAATTTCTGTCAGACTTCTAGAGAAGCTCTTACTGAGAATTAACAGAGGTTTAGATGTTATATTGTTTCATTTGAAACCACCATCAAGGAGACCAGTGTTTCCTTTTGACCCTCGATTTTATGGCGTTAACGTTACACTGGTTGTTTTAACTATGTGTTCATTAAAAACATATTTAGCTTTGCTAGCAATCACATTAAAGGGGTCATATGATGCGATTTCAATTTTTTCCTTTCTCTTTGGAATGTTACAAGATCTTGGTGCATAAAGAAGATCTGTAAAGTTGCAAAGACTAAAGTCTCAAATCCAAAGAGATATTCTTTATAAAAGTTAATACTCGTCCACACCCCCGTAAAATGTCTCGTTCTAACACGCCCCCACATCTCTACGTCAGTATGTGGGAAGATGTGCATAACGCTGCCCAGATGTTCTCGCAAAGAAAGAAGGCATACCTTTTATTCTCGTTGTAGTATTGTTGTTGCCACCACTGCCGCCATGTAATATAGATGCTGTGTGTTTCACTGTGAAAGCGAAACTACTTGTTTGGCCTTCCAAAAGAGGAAGTTATCCACTTCGTCATGCCTGGAGCTGATCCGTGCTGGTCGCTGAGGAAATACATCAACTTTGCACTGTGGATCACCGGATCAGCTTTCTAGCCCGGGGTCGTCACATGTGGTTGCCGCAAGCTCCTTCGTCGAATCCACTGGCCACACCGTTCTCAAGCCCGCCCCTGCCTCTGCTCACTCAAGCCGGCCTCCACTCACTCTAGGCTGCGGCTCACTCTAGGCCTCCGGCCTCCGCTCACTCAAGGTGTGTGACGCTACTATGAAATTACTTTGTTTTTGACTTCCAAAAGAGGACACGACTAGAAAATATGTTTATATCACGTTTATAATGGTTTTTATGTTTATGTCTCGTCACTCCGGCCGGACAGTGCATTACAATATGTTAAGGGGTGTAACATTTCTGTCACATGCTGGATGCATTCGGGCAATCACAATGCACTGGATAGCTGACAAATCAGAGCACACCTCTCTATTCAGAACAATAAGCTTTGTAAAAATCAATGCGTTTCAGAAGGCGGGGCATAGAGGAGAAACAATAATGTACAGTATGTGGAAAATAATGTGTTTTTTTAACCTTAAACCGCATAAACACATTTCATTTAACCAAATACTTCTTTTTAGCAGCATCATATTACCCCTTTATTGATTTGTTTACGTTAAAACTATGTAATCTAAATGGATGGAAAATTGTTATGCAATTGAATTAAATAAAATGTAAATTTAGACCGATACATTTTTTGGAGTGTTCTATAGTAATGGTCATGACCTCTGGTTAGATTTAGTCTTACCTTAATTAAGTGTTTACAGATTTCTGGGGACTAATAAAAGTATTTTAGAATGAGGATAAGTATTGCACGAGCTTTCCAGAATATTAGTCAATCGCCTCTGTCTAATGACCAAGACTGATGAGTTTGTGAATATGAGATCCGTTCACCGGCCGATACGAGACTCAAAGTGTTATAGGAAAAAGATTAATGAGATTCAATACTATTAAAGAGCGAAATAGAATATTCAGATGTTTATTTAAATTATCTTATAAATTATCAACAATAGTTGCCATTCTAACCTAAACTTGAGATTAGATAATAAAATGGAGTCAGATTAGAGTTTAACTTACAGTTTTTCTGAATTGCTAAAACACATTTCTTGAAACCATCACTCATTTTCTCAAAACCTTAAACTCAAATCCAAATACTCAAACTAAATTCACGAAACCTCTGACTTTTCCATCAAAATCAAACAATCACTGCAAAACCATTTTACTTGCACTCAAAATCAAACAGTGCTCTCAGATCATACACACATGAGTTAATAAAATAAACACTACAGCTCATTCATTAGACACTAAAAATGGAGAACACAGCATCCAGAACATTACAGAAAAAAGTACATAGTACTGAGTAAACAATTTTTTAATTCTTTAAAAAAGTATAGTGACTGCAGTAAGGTGAATATATTGTATAGGTCTACTCTATGTACTGCAAGAATAGTATTGTGCTGAATATTGAATAGTACTGAATGTTTGTACATGTTCGGCACTTGAATACTGCAAAAAATACTGCAGTCCAACTACAAAGGCCAAAAAGGTCAAATAAAACTCTAAATGAATAGCACGTTACAGTACACTCAAATACTGTTAGCAATTGTAAAATCAGGGTTGATGAGAGATTCATTCTGTCTCAGCATCATGTCTTTGTGCTTGAATCCGGCCTAAGGACTTTGTCCACATTACAAGTTATGCTGTCTTTTTTGCTAGACAGAGAAAAAACCCTGTGGTCTGACAGATCCAGCCTTGATAACACTCTCTAAACCTTACTCTTTCTCTCCTCATCCTCCACTTCATGTACTCTTCCTCCTCTCCTTCTCAGATTGTTTCCATCTATTGTTAGTATCATCATTCAGTCACCTGTCCCACTTGTGCACTCTGAACTGGCTCCTATTTTGTACACTTGGTTTGATCACATCATTATAAACAAGTGTGAACAATTTTGAATCGTTGTGTGTAAACGATGACAACTGTGGTTGTGTTTAATTTTGGCTGCTTGTGTTTAGCATTTTGCAGCACAAATGCATCACAGTGCAAGTGTTTAAGTGAATGAGAATGTGTTTAGAGTTAAGCAAAAAGATTTGCAAATAGAGACTAACTGCCTGAACGTATTTAAAGTTTAGCAGAAAGAGTGCCTTATTTTGACAAATTGGATAAAATCTAGTGAGAATTCGGTTCAGAGATTGGGTTTTAAAGTTTTAGCAGTTCAGAAAAACTGTAAATAACTTTGCATGCTGAAAAGATCAAACTCACAAGAAACCTTCAGCCACCACTGGATACCTTCCTTGGGCCAACTGCGTGGACCTTACATATGTATGTATGCATGTGCATATACTGTATATACTGTACTGTGTATATAGTATAGTATATAGTATAGTATATATATAATTGCAAAATATTTACTATATACAATAAACCTTTTTTTAACTACATGCACTGGACACTGTGTTCTCAATTTTTTGATGTACTGTCTAACGAATGATATGTAATGTGTATATTATTGACTAATGTGTGTATAATTTTGCCAGAAGAGTCAGGGGTTCTGTGAATTTAGTTTGACGGTTTGGATTTGTGTTTAAGGTTTTGAGAAAATGAGTTATGTTTTCAAGAAATGTGTTTAAGCAATTCAGAAAAACTGTAAAAGTACTAAATTTCTGTTTCTCTTTTTTTCCTTTCTTTTCTTTCTTTCTTTCTTTTTTTTTGAATCTGGAGTATCTAAGACAACTTCATGAACAAAGATGCTAGAATCAAGTAAGTAAGAGACATAGCAAACTGCTTGCTGCGTGACTGTGAGGTCTGTTTTGTTTCAAGTCAAGTCAAGTCAAGTAAAGTCAAGTCAAGTCAAGTCAAGTCAAGTCAAGTCTTCGTTTCTTGTTTGGATTATGTTTGGATGTTTTGGATTGCACCTTGTAAATAAACTGCACTTGGGTTCTCACTACGCTCGCCTGCAGTGGACTGATCATTATAGAATACACAACCACAAAAATGAACGCAGCAGTTAACCTCCTCTGCCTTTGTCAAGGCAACAGGGCCATAGAGGACTATGTTGCCGACTTTTGTGGACTGTGCTATTTGGTGGATTTTAATGATGTGGCTTTAAAGGACATTTTTCAACATGGACTTATTGATTCTCTTAATTACCTCATGCCTCGCCATACCCCTCACTGGACTCTTGAGCAATATATTGATTTTGCACTCTGTTTAACTGGTTCACCTCTTAGTTGCGGATGAGGAGCCCTGTAATCCTACAGTGCCCACCACACCAGAGCCTCTTCACATTCCGAAAGTCATGCCTACCAAGCCAAAGTCTACTCACGTCATATCTGCTACACCAAGCCCTTCTAACATCATGGCTGCTACTCCAGGACCTGCTCACATGCCAGTTAAGTTAAAGTTTACTCCTATCATGTCTACAAGTCAAAACCTGATCACATCATGTCTGCCAAGCCAGAGTCCACTAACATCATGTCTGCTACCCCAGGGTTTACTCACATCATGCCAGTCTCTCAAGAGATTCTCCACAACATGGCCGCCATTCCAGAGTCTCGTCACGACATGGCAGCCATTCCAGAGTCTCGTCACACCATTTCTGAGTCTACTTACGTCATGCCTGTCAAGCCAGAGCCTTCACACAAGATGGCCGCCACGCCTGAGTCCCCGGCCAAGATGGCCGCCACGCCTGAGTCCCCGGCCAAGCCTGAGTCTCGCCATGTCATGGCTGTCACAGAGACTGTTCCCGTGACCTCAGTGCTTCCAGTAATGGCAGTCGCCATTTTGAGCATGTGGGCTGCTCACTGTGCTCCAGAGATCTCCCCTGTCCACGAGTCTGCTCCTGAGGCCACTCCTGGCCGTGAATTCACTCCAGTGCCCCCAGAGGCGACGGTGTCCACTGCAGAACCTCCCGAGGAGGCGGCTTCCACTGCAGAACCTCCTGAGGTGGTGGCACCCACCTTTGAACTCTCTGCCCATCCTGTCAGGGCCAAGGAGGCCGTCCACAAACTCTCTGCCTGTCCTGTCACGGCCAAAGAAGCCATTCACAAACTTACTGTCTGTCCTGTCATGGCCACGGAGGCCGTTCACGGACTCACTGTCTGTTCTGTCATGACCAAGTGGTCTGTCCACGTCTCTGCTCCACCATGGCTTCCTGCTCTGCGGGCACTGCCTAGACACCCCGCTCTGCCTGCTCCGCCATGGCTCCCTGCTCTGCCTGCTCCGTCATGGCTCCCCAGTAGGCCTGCTCCGCCATGGCTCCATACTGCTCTGGATCTGCTCCACGGCCCAGGGCCCCCTTTACTCCATTGTCTGTCACTGCTCCAAGGCCCAGGTCCCCCTCTGCTCCATTGTCTGTCATTGCTCCACCCTCCAGGTTCTGTTCCTTTTCACAGGCCTGGACCTCAATCCCTCCCCCTGTTCCGCCTCCGCTCCACCACCCTCCTGAATTTCTTGGGTTTTGTTTGTTTGGGCGTCAGGAGCCACCCTTAGAGGGGGAAAATGTAAGGCCTGTTTTGGGTTTCGTTTCTTGTTCATTGTTTTCATGTCTTTTATTTTGTAGTTTGATTTATGCTGTTTGTGTCATGCTTCCCTTGCCCTCATGTATCTCTGTATGTGTCATGTTCTCATTGGTTATCGTCTTGTCATGTGATTATCAGTTCTGTTTACTCATTGGTTGCTTTAGTCACGTGTTTTGCTTCCCATTGGTTTGTTCTTGTCATGTGACCATCATTATCTGTGTAAGTAGCAATGTCTCTTGTCATTTTTTTTTTTTTTTTTTTTTTTTTTTTTCGGGGGTTTGAGCTGAAGTTGAAGCTGGAGGAGCTGAACACGCAGCGCTAGCTGAAGCTTGGGCTCTGATATCCTTTTTTTTTATATATATTTATTTATTTATGACTTCCCAATGTGATCACACCTCAATCCAGTAGATGGCGGTAATGCACAAAGATTGCAAACTGCCAATAAAATTCACTGAAGAAGAAGAAGAAGAAGATTGTCTCTTGTCGTGTATTAATGTTGTAACCTGCTGTTGGTGAGTCTAGTCTGTTTCTGTCAAGTCTGTTTCATGACTCGTCAAGTCTAGTCTGTTCAAGTCTAGTCAAGTCTTTGTTTCTTGTTTGGATTATGTTTAGATGTTTTGGATTTCACCTTGTAAATAAACTGCACTTGGGTTCTCACTACGCTCGCTTCAGTGGACTGATCATTACAGCGATATATAGTTGCAGCAGAATTGTGTAGCTGAATAATTCGTCAACGCGATTGAGATGGAGAAGTGTCAAGAAAATAGAACAGGGCTGGAGAAAGCGAGAAGAGAAGGATGAAGGGCAAATACAAGTAAAGGACAGGTAGATCAGGATAGTTTCATATTGTGCTATTGAGAGGATCATTTTTTGCTAACAGGGCAAAGTTTCATCTAACCATGCCCCTCTCTTCTAGACCGAGTTATAGCACATATATATGACAGTCCTGTTGCAATGAGGCCTAACAAATGTAAAGCAAAGCATTTTTGAAGTTTCTGACACTACTGATGTATGCATCTATGAGTATTAAATCTGTAAAGAGGTTTCTTTAAATCTAAATCTATTACTCTACAAATATTTAAGCATTTAAAGTATGATAGATAACAAATTAAACCCATATTTTAAAAGAGTACAGTAAGAAAACATACAATTGTAAATATGATTTTTGCCATTTTTAAAGCTTTTAAAACTTATTATACATCAGCTATACATAATACATCTCTGTGTATAACACTGACTTGACAATGAAACATGCACATGAGGGTCTGAGGATGATGAACATTGATGCTGGATAAATAGATGGGATTGAAGAGATGAGGGAGAAACTAAATTATAGCAGCAAGATAGAAAAAATTGTTTGCACGTATGAGAAAAAGATGGACAAAGAAGATGTGTAGGTCAACAGAAAGATGTCAGGTTTAAAGAAGCTAAGAAGACCTTTACACTGTGACTGCACACAGCACATTTCTGTCCCCGCCTTCTCTGTGTGTGACTGTTTTGACAAGGTGCCAGTCAAAGTCACTTCTCTTAGGAATAAGAACATAAGTTCTCAATACTGCAAAAATATACCAGTTTAACATCCATTCACATATTTCATTTGATCTAATGTCAGATGATAGTGGATCATCTTATTTGTCTTTACATTAATTACTAAATGACACTGCAGTTCACATGGTGATGGAGAGAGTTCCTTTTTTCTGGAATCTCTGCTGTTATGCACATGCTAAACAGCAGACTCAGTGCCACAAAGGCAACATCACCCACATTCATCTCTGCCTAAAAGTGGACAGCCAGCACTTTTTATAGCAGGACCTGGGCCAAACCTTTGTTGGCAGAATGTTTGTTTTTTTTCTTTTTTCTTTTTTTCTCAAAAAGTCACACAAGCTCTTGTTCAAATGTATAAAATAACACACAAATGAATAAAAACCAATAAAAAAGCTATCAACTTATAGTAAATGCAAGTAGCGAAACAGTCAGGTTTGTGCTTGCCTTGCCTGGATGTGGCATGTTTGCAGGATTTTTATTTGCTCAGCATCTGCACAGGAGAAAGCAGTCCCTGCCTGTATCTTAGCACACACATTTAATGCTAATGTTCATGTTTATCTGATCTTCTCAGTCAACACCAACTATATAACATTAACTATGATCCCTTCCTTGAACAGAATGTCCAAATGGCAGGATCTTTCCTAGTTCACCAATCTTTTTAATTCTGGATACTGCATTGAGCATCATATCATGCTCAGTACACTTCCTGGACCAGATCCGCAGTCCACTTTTCCTGAAACAGCCCTTAAGCATATTCACTCTCTCCCAGCATAATAATCACTTCCACAGTTCTAAGTTTCTTACCTTTATCTCCTTTATCCATGTCGTGCTGTGTCTTGGAGGAATCTCTTGATCTCTTGTGGTTGCCGTTGCAGTTGCAGGATGCGTCTATGTTTCACTGAAAGGGCAGAGACAGAGTGCTGAACCTCGCTGTAGTCTAGAAGCAGAGAGCAGTTATTACAGAGCACTACGGATGAATGAGTATAAGAGAGTTTGTATCCCGGACACACAGGGGGGAGAGTGCACTGTGCTATATACAAGTATGAGAGAGAGAGAGAGTGAGAGAGAGAGAGAGAGAGAGAGAGAGAGAGAGAGAGAGTATTGAACTGCTTTCGATGGATATGTTTACTTATTGTTATTCTGGTAATAATTCCCTTGTATGATTGAATTTAACCAAGCATAAGAATAATAATATCTCAACTCTGAATAAGTAAGATAAGTACAGAATTCAGAATTTATGAATTGGCGATTCATGTGTTGGATGTTGAGTTGGCATCTGTATTCAGCTCAGTCACATAACTCAATTTGGCTGCAAAACCTCAATAATGGCATTGTTTATTTGGACTAATTATGCTTATTCATTTACTGTAGATTTTTACTAATTATTCTTATTTGTACTGTAAAATAATACAACTGATATCAACAGATAACAGTAGGGTCAGTAGATTATATACATTAAGATATGAATTCCTTCCATTTTACTTCCTTACATTCAAATTGCAACTCTACATCCTATTCAACTTCAATTCAAAAATGTAATTTAAAAGACTTTCTTAGATTAATTCAGAATGGCACACAACCATGCACAATATGTTTTGCCTGTTCTAATCACTGAACATTCATATTTTCTCTTTTAGAATGCTCCAACTGTAATGGCCTCATTGATCAAACCATGAAGAACGACAGAATCAGCAGTATACAGGGACAGGGGAATAACGGCTTATGTTACATTTGCTGTTAAAAAAAGAAACTACATACTGCTATAAGATTTTCAGTTCAATGTTCTGTTCTGATATGAGAGATGCAGAGTCAATACAAACACAAAGGTCAATTTTAATTACCTCTCAAATACTTTTTCAGAATCTCTGGGTACATAATACTTTAATAGTATACATGTCAGCATTGAGTAAAATTGAAACAGATTACAGTGGATGTGTCTATATGTGTTGTAGATTAAATCATTTATTATCAGAACTGGGCCATTGTGGTTATGTGGAAAGGCTCAGGCTGGGATATTATGTCACAGAATACGCTGACTCAGCGTGTCTGTTAAGTCCACTGTATCTGCGAACAGCAGAATGAAAGAAGTACAGTGCAGAGAATGTGGCAGTATCCTGTGGTGATGAATGTGAGGCAAAACTATCATTCATTTTTAATCAGTCTGATTTTTTGGTGGTTAAAATCTTTGCATTGCAACTAAACAATGACAAAACTGAGGTGCTTCTGCTAGGCCCCGGTGCACTCAATACTACTCTTACAAGTAGGTTAGGTTGCCTTAGTGATAACTTAAAACACTTTGTAAAAAAATCTAGGGGTACATTTCGATCCATTACTACAATTTGACAAGCAAGTAAACACGGTTGTAAAGAGTAGCTTCTTCCACCTCAGATCTGATGCGAAAGTAAAATATTTTCCCTCTCGAAAAGATCTCGAAATTGTCATCCATGCACCAATCTCTTCCAGGCTGGACTACTGTAACTCTCTGTATGTCAGCCTTCCTCAAAGCACTCTATCTTGGCTTCAGATGGTTCAAAATGCGGCAGCCAGATTGTTGACAGGAACAAAAAAGAGGGAGCATATTACTCTGGGGAGCTGCTTCATAAAATACATTTAGAAAAGCGGGGATTAAAGTCCAAACGCTGACTTGAAATAACCTAACAAATCAATCAGGAGTAAAGCGGTTTCATAAACGATCATTTAAGTTCACGTAATCTCACTAATTCGATCCATGTTCAATGAGTCAGGATAGTTTGAGGTGCAGGCTTATTCTTAAGCAGCCCTTAATGTCGATCATGGATCAAATCGATCCACCATGGCAAACCGCAAATATTCGTGCTGTTTAATGCATTTGAGATGTTGTGTTTTCCTCAGTGCATAACTGACATGTCGCAGGTATATTTATCATCTGTAAATGTTAGAAAGTCATGCAGATATATCCATTTTACTGTCAGGAGTGGGCGAGGCTTACGTGAGTGAACGAGTGCTGCTGCGCGCTAAACGGATGGAACGCAATTGAATAATGGCGCAATAATTCTGAATAAAATAAAAATAAAATATTTGTTGTTGGGCATCAAATGTGACATGTAGAATTTTAATCCTACATAAAAGTTAATTTTTATCATAGCAGTAACTGTAAATCAAATGTAAGATGCTACAGCCCTAGTATCTGCCTTAGACTGGCTAAACGTGTGATGCATATGGGACACAAAAGTGGAAAGTGTCAAAGTTGTCATCGGATTGGTTGAATTCTACAGGATTTCCACGAAATGTGTGTTTTGCGTTCTTTAACGTTCCGCCTGGAAACAAAGATACCGTGGCGCCAAACCCCCTCATGAAAAAAGAAAGCCATTTTGTTTACAACTGTGACGACGAGTGTAACGGAGTTAAAAAGAACATTAATTATGATATTAATGGATGTTGAATTCCATGAAATTAGAGGGTAAATTCAAATCTAAAGGTATTTTGGTGCCCCCTAGTGGTTAATGCATTGCAGACATTCTTTATTTTGTCCTTGCATGCTTACCGTAGTTCAGCAGAAAATGGTTCACACTGCTGCGGGTAAGCGTGTTTCTCTTCTCTCCTGTTTATGGTGTTTTAAAAAAGTGATAAAAGTGTGTTTAATAAGAGTTTTTCTGATGTAAACATTTGTAGTGATTATATCAACAAATGTGCAGTGAGTTGGATGGGTTTATATGTCCGATGGATACTTTGTTGAGTACTTATCGTTGTGCCTCGTTACTCATGCTGTGAAATTAACATGCTACTGCTGATGCAACATCAGATAGCTTAATGGAATACACACATCTTCATTTTATGTTTTCTTATTTCAGTGGGTTTTATGTCAGCAGGGTTATCACCCTGTCTAATAATACATTTTGATGTATTTCTCAGGTATGTGATTTTCATGTTTATTTTTGTCATTTTGTTAACATGAAATTGTTACAAGTTGTACGTAGTTTTAGCAGAAAATGGTTCATTGACTCCTACAGTGGTTTATGTCAGCAGTGTTATCACCCTGTCTAATAATACATTTTGATGTATTTCTCAGACACAAATATCATTGATGCGGAGAATAAAAGAGAGAAAAGACAACCAGAGTCTTGAGTGCATCGTCCATTCAAAATTTGTGACGGTTGTGTGGGATGTGCTAAGGCCACATTGGGGACAACAATCGTTACACTGGTGCCGTGACTCTTTGGATCCCTGATCAGCTCGACGCAGATCGGCCGTGGTTGCTGCTCCTCAGCTGTGTTTGAACCCTGTTTGTATCTTCAGTGTTATGGACAAAGACAGTAAACGCATACACGATACATGACCACAGCTGAGTGATTATCGATGACCTAACACAGTTTGAATATGGACTTTTGAGCACACTTACACTGATTTAGTTTTTTTTCTTTACTTTTTATATTTTCCAAGTGGAGTGTTGTTTTAGTGTCTCATTATTCTCTTTTTGCAATCTATAATACATACTCATTCATTACTTGTAAATAACTGTGACTAAGATATGACTGAAAACGATGACTGTGATACTGATATGGACAGAACATTCATGGAGGCCACTGGTTTTCACAGAGGGAGGGGTGCTTGGCTCGCTGGAGCTTCTGGGAATGATGTTTTCAGTGAAGGTGGCAGAAGGGGGGTGGGTCAGTCAAGGTCTCACAATGACCACAGTGGGGGTCGTGGTTTACATTTAACAACAGATAATTCTCCTGTTGGTCATGCCACAGCTGAGTTCCCTTGTACTTCGACACCTAATACTGAGAGGGATGCTCTTAGCCACCTCACAGATATGATGGGCCAGTTAGGTACGCAGATTGGAGAATCAATCGTCTCCAGGCTGCTTTCAGCAGGCTTAGTGAATGCAAGCAATAACTGCCAGAGCGATTCACTAGACCACCACACTCGACCAAAGAGGAGACCAGAACAGTCTATGTCTATGTTGGTACCACAAGTGTCAGTACATGTGGGGTCAGACCATGACATGTTTCGTGGTGACAGATCTGACAAGTATTGTGTTAAAGAGTGGGTTGATCGAACCAAAGCTTGTATAAGAAAGCAAAAATGTCCCATCTCAGAACAAGCTGAGGAAATTATGAGCAGGCTTGCAGGAAAAGCAAAAGATGTCATTAAAATCAGTCTGCGTAGCGATCATACGCTTGATGTAAAGCAGAATCCTGAGCTGATTTATAATATTCTGTTACAGTATTTCAGTGAGACCTCATCTTGCCTACCTCTTGCTGATTTCTATGCTACTCTTCCCAGAGTCGGAGAGAATCCAGTAGACTATTGGATTCAGATCAACAAGGCTGCTGATCTGGCGAATGATGGCCTTCATAGACAAGGAAAGCAGCTGGCTGATATGAGTGATGAGGTGACACGGATGTTCATCAAGCACTGTCCAGACCCAGGTTTGACTAGTGTATTCAAATGTAAGCCTATTCATGAGTGGAGAGCTAAAGACATACAGAGAAGAATTGATGACTATCAAAGAGAATACATGGGTCGTGCTGGTGCATATGTAAAGAGCCACACTTCAGCTGTGCTTAATAAGGAACATACTGAGCATAATCACCTCATCAGCTTTTCGCAGTCTGCTATTCAGGATGCATCAAGTTTCCCATTGGCGCAAAATACATTTAAGCAGCCAGAACTCTCAGCAGAGCCCAGTACTTTTCAATGTCGGTCATGTTCTGCTCCAAACCTGCCTGTAGTCCAAACCATGACACAGAATACACAGCAGCCTGAAAGTCAAGTGCTTTCACGTATGATGGAGATGTTAGAGCAGTTGATGGATAGAGTTCAGTCACGTAATGTTCCCACTCACAGAGGCAACTCAAGGTTGCAGCGACGTTATGCCAGAAATACGTGTCGTGTGTGTCATGACAACAAGCACAGCACGGTGACGCACTGCATAACTGATAAGTTGTGTTTCGAATGTT
The DNA here is from genome assembly GCF_018340385.1 of Cyprinus carpio. NCBI lineage: Eukaryota > Metazoa > Chordata > Actinopteri > Cypriniformes > Cyprinidae > Cyprinus > Cyprinus carpio. Next base: position 8,284,550 of record NC_056573.1, read on the forward strand.
TCTCACCCGGACATGCAAAACGTGATTGTCCAAAACTTTCCACTGTACAGGACGATATGGAGGGAAACTAGTGGACCCGTATTTGGAGGGAGGCAGTACGGGTCATTCTTGCAACTCCCAAGCTGTTACTGAGTGTGAAGATGAACGTTATTTGATTGAGAACGTTGTTGATGGACTAAATATTGTGTATCAGAACACGCATGTTGTGCGGGGACATGATAGCCTTTTTTATACACCTGTAAAAATCGGAGAAAAACTAACTTTAGGAGCCATGATGGATAGTGGATCAATGGCATGCACCATAAATGACACAGCTGAGATGAAGCTGAGAGAAGCGGGAGCAGTTGATGGAAACAGTGAGCTGAGCACCGATGTGGTCCTTGTGGGCTGTGGTGGATTGCGTGTCAAGCCTAAATCTGTTTACAATCTGACCATGGAAGTTTTTGGTTTGAAGATGCTTGTACCTACTCTAGTTGTTCCGGGTCAACATGACAAACTCATAATTGGAACTAATGTCATCAAACATATTCTGCGACATATCAAGCAGTGTGAGGGTTTCTGGAGAGCTGTGTCTGGCCCTACATCAAAGGATCCGGAATGTGAGAGCTTTTTGTCCATGCTCGCTGGACTAAATCGCTGGAGAGGTAAAGACATGCCTGACAAACTTGGAACGGTAAGATGCAATTCGGCTGTTTGTCTTGAACCTGGTTGTGAATATTTGGTGTGGGGGAGACTATCGAAATCAGCTGTTGCATCACCAGGCAGTGCTGTCATGACAGAGCCCACCACTTCTCATTCGATTCCCAGAGGTGTCATGGTGGCTCGACTTGTCACATCGTTGTGGAGTGACGGATGGGTCCCTTTGAAGGTGATCAACACGTCAGGGAGAGTTGTTCTGTTGAGACGTAATGCAAAACTGGCTGATCTGTATCCTTGCATTGCCCTTGAGGACGTTGATAGCATGGATACAATTGAACCTCCTCTCGTAAGTTGTCCTATGGGTTTGTCTGAATGCAGGGCCCAGTCTATATCTGCAAGTGAGAGGTTGAAATCCATGGGACTGTCTGACCTTGATGTAGAGTCATGTGATGTCTCTGACCAGTGCAGGCAACAATTAGTCAGTTTGATCTTGACTTATGAAGACATCTTTTCAAGACATCACCTTGACTGTGGAGAAGCTAAGGGATTTGTACATAGAATACACCTTTCGGATCCCAGGCCATTCCGACTTCCATTCAGGCGAGTAGCCCCTAGCCAGTACCACAAGTTGCGCCAGGTCCTGACGGATATGGAGGAAAGAGAGATAATACGTCGTTCTACGAGTGAGTATGCATCTCCACTTGTTTTAGTGTGGAAGAAGAATGGGGATCTTCGGGTTTGTACTGACTTCCGTTGGTTGAACAGAAGAACGTTAAAGGATGCCCACCCTCTTCCACATCAGGCAGATTGCCTGGCAGCGCTTGGTGGTAACGCTCTGTTCAGTACGATGGACCTCACGTCGGGTTTTTACAACATGCCGCTGCATGAGGACGATCGTAAATTCACTGCCTTTACCACTCCAATGGGCCTGTTTGAGTATAATAGGTTACCCCAAGGTCTTTGCAATAGCCCTGGTAGCTTCATGCGGATGATGAACAGTATTTTTGGCGATCAAAACTTTCTCAGTATTTTGTGCTATATAGATGATCTGATTGTCTTTGGCCCGAATGAGAAAGTTGCTCTTGATCGTTTGGAGATGGTGTTCAGAAGGTTAAGAGCCCATGGCCTGAAACTTGCTCCAAAAAAATGTCACCTCCTGAGGGCATCAGTAAAGTTTCTGGGGCATGTGATTGACAAAGACGGAGTGTCTACGGACCCTGATAAGGTGGAGTGCATTTCCAAGTTGAACAGTTCTGACCTGATGGAAGCGGATGGGAAGACACCATCTCAAAAGAGGATTAGATCATTTTTGGGGATGATGAACTATTATCAACATTTCATTCCAAATTATTCTATCAAGGCAAGACCTCTCTTCAATCTTCTCCGAGGCCAGAAGGTCAGGGGATGGAAGAATAAGACTCGGAATGTGTCGTGCCAAAACAGGAAGTTGAGGCCTGAGGATTGGACTCAAGCACAGCATGATGCAGTTGAGCAGCTGAAAATATCTCTGGTTGGGAGTGTTGTTCTAGCTCACCCAGATTTCTCACGTCACTTCATATTGGCAACTGACGCTTCCCTGGATGGTATCGGAGCTGTGCTGTCACAGGTCCAGGAAGGGGAGACTAGAGCTAGACCAGTTGCTTTCGCCAGCAAGTCCCTTTCACGTTCACAACGGAACTATCCAGTGCACCGTTTGGAATTTTTGGCCCTGAAATGGTCCATTTGTGAAAAGTTTGGCCACTGGCTAAAGGGACACAATTTCACTGTTTTAACAGACAACAATCCGCTTGCTCATATACTCACAAAGCCTAAGCTGGACTGCTGTGAGCAGCGCTGGGTAGCCAAATTGGCCAGCTTCAACTTTGATATAAAGTATGTGCCTGGCCCTCAGAATGTCATTGCTGATTCCCTCAGCAGAGTTCCTTTTGTCAAGAGTGGGGTGACACAAAGACTGCTTCGAGTGCCCTATGATACCATGATGACTGATATGAAGGGGATGTCAACTAACTCTGTGCAGGATGCCTTCAGATGTTCCTGTGGCAAAAATCAGGAGGAAAGTGTTATCCAACAACAACAACAGTTATGCACAGTCAATAATGATTTTGGCAATGATGTTCTGACTGTTGCAAGCTCGGATGTCTCTGCTACCTTGGCTTCACATCTGGAGTGGGAACTTGGTGCTAATACTCGGGCTATGGCAGTCGTGGATCACCTGCCTCAAATGGTTCCGACAGGCCAGGACACATTGCCAGCATTTTCTGTGGAAGACCTGCGTGACAAGCAGATGAATGACAGAGTATTGTCAAGAGTCATGTCTTACGTTGAGAGTTGCCGAAGACCTACAAGAAGGGAAAGAGCAGGAGAGTCAGCAGCAGTGCTTCGTTACCTCAAACACTGGGAGAAGTTGATTGTGAGGAATGGTGTTCTCTACAGGGTGTCTCATAACCAATCATCAAGGACGAAATACTTTCAATATATCGTCCCAGACTCGTTGGTGGATGTGATTCTGAGAAGTGTTCATGATGACAGTGGCCATCAAGGTCAATTCAGGAGTGTTAGTTTGGCAAAGCAACGTTTCTTCTGGCTAAACATGGAGCATAGAGTACGTGATTATGTGCGCCACTGTCAACGCTGCATCATAAGTAAAAGTCCTGATCCTTCCACCAGAGCTCCTTTGGAGAACATAAAGTCTACAAGACCACTAGAGCTAGTCTGTATTGATTTCTGGTCGGCAGAAGATGTTAAGAATAAATCTATTGACGTCTTAGTTGTAACCGACCATTTTAAAAGGCTAGCCCAGGCTTTTGTGTGCCGAGATCAATCTGCAAAGCAAGTTGCCAGGGTCCTGTGGGACAGATATTTTTGTATTAATGGCCTGCCAGAACGTATCCACAGTGACCAAGGTGCAAGTTTTGAAAGTCGGCTCATAGGCGAACTTCTCAGAGTTTCAGGGGTTGAGAAATCACACACCACCCCTTACCACCCAATGGGTAATGGTAGTGTGGAACGTTTTAATAGGACGCTTGGCAACATGATCCGTGCTCTATCTCCGGATATCAAGAGGGATTGGCCGAGACGTTTGCAGACGTTGACGTTCCTGTACAATTGCACGACACATGAGTCTACAGGATATGCACCCTTTTATTTGATGTTTGGAAGGGTGCCACGCCTTCCAGTTGACATTCTCTTCCGTTCTGTCTTGAATGATCAGAATCTGATCAGCTATGACAAGTATGTTGACACTCTCGTTAAAGATCTAAGAGAGGCCATGGCAATTGCACAAAAGCATGCCACCAAAGAACATAAGAGACATGCAGCTCTTTATAACCGTCGTGTAAAGGGGTTTTCAATCGATGTGGGTGACCAAGTCTTGTTGGCGAATAAGGCCGAGAGGGGAAAAAGAAAAACTGCTGACCGGTGGGAGTCCACTGTCTATACGGTGGTGGACCATAAGCCTCAGACTCACACTTACAGAATTCGAAACCCGGTCACAGGTCAAGAGAAGGTGGTCCATCGCAATCTCTTGTTACTGGTTGATTTCCTGCCTGTGCCTGAACAGATATCTGTGGATTGTCCTGTTTCCCTTGTGAGAGACCCACATAGTAACATGCCTTCCAGTTCCTCAAGCCAGAAAGAATGCTCAGCCATGTTAAGTGAACCTTCTCCTCAACTAAAGGATGATGACATTACAAGTGAGGCAGTTGCTCTGACCAGTCATTTGGATGACGATACTGACAGAACGTTGAGTTGGGTTACTCATTTGCCTGATGAGAGTCCAGAATCTACTTCAACCGTAGTCTCAGGTGATGTTATAGTTAACCCGACACCACAAGCTGCCCCAGCAACGTCTTTTGGAACTATATCTGTGATGTCAGATGAAGTAACAGTTGATGAATGCTGTTCAGATTCAGGAAGCATAGAATCTGCTGACACTGTTACGTCTGCTCGAGCACACTCACAGTCCTCCGGTGTGACTCTGACTAATTTTACGCCAGTTGACGGCAGTTCTACCAGACAGATCAGATCACGCTTTGGCCGTGTCATCAAGCCAGTTGACAGATTAATTCAAACCATGTCAGGCCAGGCTGTGATTCAGGATGCAAAGCGTAATGTTGAGGCTGTTTGTAAATCTATGTTTCGAGCTCTTGTTAATTAGGACAGTGAATCTAATTTTATGGAGCAAATACGAAAGCTATTTCTTCTTTTCCTAGTTTGTTTGGACTGGTTTTAAGTCCTTGGTTCATGTTCAAATAATATACCTGAGGATGAAAAATATCTGTATAGTTGATTGTTGACAGGGTCTCTTTATTTACCCAATTATTATGCATTTTGTTTCTTCATTTCTTTTATTGGCGTATTGTGGAAGAATATTGTGGAATGTATGTGGGTATTCTGCTGTCGATTGTTGATAGGGGAGCTTAGCGCTACTCTCTTATCAATTCATCCTTATGGGATAATTTTCATATTGACTGTCCTTTTATGGGAGGTTCTTCTTTAATGTGAGATGCTTATATGTGACAGGTTTTATTTTTTGTATTTATTTTTTGTTTTGTTTTTTGTACCTTTGGTGATGCCTAAATTTCATGTAATTCTGTGGGGGTGAATGTAACGGAGTTAAAAAGAACATTAATTATGATATTAATGGATGTTGAATTCCATGAAATTAGAGGGTAAATTCAAATCTAAAGGTATTTTGGTGCCCCCTAGTGGTTAATGCATTGCAGACATTCATTATTTTGTCCTTGCATGCTTACAGTAGTTCAGCAGAAAATGGTTCACACTGCTGCGGGTAAGCGTGTTTTTCTTCTCTCCTGTTTATGGTGTTTTAAAAAAAGTGATAAAAGTGTGTTTAATAAGAGTTTTTTTGATGTAAACGTTTGTAGTGATTATATCAACAAATGTGCAGTGAGTTGGATGGGTTTATATGTCCGATGGATACATAGCTTAATACTTATCGTTGTGCCTCGTTACTCATGCGGTGAAATTAACTCACTACTTCATATCAAAAATCAGATAGCTTAATGGAATACACACAGTTATCTTCATTTTATGTTTTTCTTATTTCAGTGGTTTATATCAGCAGTGTTATCACCCTGTCTAATAATACATTTTGATGTATTTCTCAGGTATGTGATTTTCATGTTTATTTTTGTCATTTTGTTAACATGAAATTGTTACAAGTTGTACGTAGTTTAGCAGAAAATGGTTCACACTGCTGCGGTGGTTTATGTCAGCAGTGTTATCACCCTGTCTAATAATACATTTTGATGTATTTCTCAGACACAAATATCATTGCTGCAGAGAATAAAAGAGAGAAAAGACAACCAGAGTCTTGTGTGCATCGTCCATTCAAAATTTGTGACGGTTGTGTGGGATGTGTTAAGGCCACATTGGGGACAACAATCGTTACACGAGCACTTATCGGGATCAACTAAATGCTGGATTTTCAAAAGTATGTGAAATATTTAAAGTTCGCAGCATAGAATCTTTAAAATATGTCAGAGAGTTTTACACAACGGTCTGTTATTGTGGCGACATTTCCACGCCTCGAAACGGGATGATGAATAAAACGAACTGTGATTGGTTGTTTGACATGTCAGTCAAAAGGCCTCATGGGCGGGCCTTGGCAAATGAAAGCTGCCATGAATTCCAGACCTTCAGTCTGAAGGTCTGGCTACGTGAGACTGATTAGTTAAAATGTAGTCTGATTTGCTTTAAAGAGTAAATTTAGATGGTAATGTTTTAATGCTCTACTAACAACCATAAAAGGTACAACTGTCATAAAACCCGAGAGAAAGGCTGCATGGCTAGAAACTGCTGATCAACTGAATGGGCAAGTAGCAACTATGTTAAAATGGTTTTATACATCTTTAAAAGAAGAAGAAGAAGAGGTCATTATATTTTGTATTTTTTTATTTGCAAGTTGCATTTTCTGTGTGTGTGTATATATATACATACGGGGGGTGGACTAATAAAAAAGTCAACAAATTGTAGCCTATGTGAGAGAGTCAGTGGTAATATCAATGCGTTCCTATTGGTCAGTGTTAGAAGAGCTCAGCTTAGCCTGACAGTTAGCCTGCTCCGGACCAGGTTAGTTTCCCAACATAAGTTGCCACAGTGACTGAGCTTGAGCTATGGTAATTTTGCTTTATGAAACCAAATCAAGTGAAAATAAGTCAGGCTAACTGAAATAAACCTGGCTTATTTGGTAAACTTCCCCCTGTTCTTGCTTCATTGCACTGGCTCCCTGTCAAATTCAGAGTTGATTTTAAGATCTTTCTTTTTGTATACAAGGCATTGCAAAAGTCAGCCCTGGATTATATACAACCTCTAGCTCATTAAGATCTTTTATCTGTCCCTCATTCTCGTTGTCAATGCAAAGGTGACAGAGCTTTCGCTGTTGCTGCCCCTAAACTCTGGAACAGTTTACCCCTTACTATCAGGGCCTCTTCATCGCTCTGTTTTTACATCAAACTTATAGACTCACTTTTGGTGTATGTTTCTGTGTATATATATATATATACACATGTTTTTATTTTATTTTTATTTTATATATACATGTTTTATATGATGGTTTTGTTAAAGTTGTGCTCTGTAAATAAATTGACTTGACTTGACTTTGCACCCTGAATTCATCTGCGGTGCATTTAGTGCCACGTTCAATGGAAAATAGACAATTAATAAGGCCAAAATGATGTTTTTGCTAAATAATAATAGAATAGAAAAATAATGGACACTAGGTTATCAAAGATTCTTTCCACTGCAGGTTCAGTATTCCTATATTTACACAATATCTTTAAGCATAAATACAATTGTCTGCTTATATATATATATATATATATATATATATATATATATATATATATATATATATATATATATATATATATATATATATATATATATATATATATTATATATATATATATACACACACACACACAGGTGCATCTTAATAAATTAGAATGTTGTGGAAAAGTTTTTTATTTCATTTATTTCATACATTAATTTCAGTAATTCAACTCAAATTGTGAAACTTGTGTATTACCAGTAAAAAAAAAAAACCAACAAAAAAAAAACCGGATTCTTTGATGATTAGACGGATCCAAAGATCAGCATTTATGTGTAATAAAAAGCTTTTGTAACATTATACACTATACCATTCAAAAGCTTAAAGTCAATATAATTTTTATTTTTTGGAAAATAAATGATAGAAATTAATACTTTTATTTAGCAAGGATGCCTTAAATTTATCAAAAGAGATGATAAAGAAATTTATAATGTTAAAAAAGATTTCTGTTTCAGATAAATGCTGTTCTTCTGAGCTTTCTATTTAAAAAAAAATGAAAAAAAAAATTATACTCTGCTGTTTTCAACATCATAATAATAATAAATGTTTTTTGAGCAGAAAATCTGAATATCAGAATGATTTCTGAACGATCATATGACTGGAGTAATGATGCTTAAAATTTAGCTTTGAAATCACAATTATTTTTTAATTACATTTTAAAAATATATTCAAATAGAAAACAGTTATTTTAAAAAGCCTTGTAAAAATATTTCAAAAATGTACTGTTTTGCTGTACTTTGGATCAAATAAATGCAGGCTTGGTGAACAGAAGAGACTTCTTTAAAATCATTAACAATATTACTGTTCAAAAACGTATAATTTTCCTCTAATTTATTTTAACTGGCTTTGAAATTAGATAACTGCTGGACAATAACCAATAATAATGATTTGTTTTTCTATACTACAAACACTTTTTTCACATAAGTCAGAATGGTTTCTATACCGTTATAAATGCTATGTCAATTAGCATTGCATTGTTCATATACTTTATTACCTGGAGATGACTTGAAAAACACAAATAAACCATATATGGTCGCAATCGTATGTTTAATGTCTTCATGTTTCCAAATGTTTCTGTTTTTTCTGTTTTTCATTTCAAGTGAAATGTCACCTTATAGAATGGTTCGTAATTGTAGTAGCATATTACACCTTGTTTATTGAAATGTAAACCTAATGCTGCGTTCTAGACAACTCGGAAATAACAACTATAATACAAAATTATTATTGTGAGATTCTGAGTGAACATCTTGTATCCTGTATTTTGTGTCTAGGGACATTGGGCCATTGTGCTCTAAAGAGAAGTGCCAAATTGCTGACCGTGACATTTTGATCTGATCATGATGTAATGGAATTAGTTATGCTGGTCTGGCAAGTTTTGTCCAGACTGTTGTTCGTTTCACTTCCGCAAATTGTAGTATATATGTGACCCACTGGGCATAATAAAAATTGAGCTTAGAATGAACTGCACCTTGTGTGTCTCATTCTTTGGTCCCGGGTACCTGGTCTCCTCTGCTCAGTAGCCTAACCTGAACCAGAAATTATAATTGCGATCTCGAAGGCAAGAATATACGACTTATTCTTACAGTTATAATACAATATTATTATATTATATTATAATTTACATAATAATATACTTTATATAAATATATACATATATTATAGTGCTACAGTATATAATAGAGACGTTTTTTGCGGGTCCAATACATTGCTGGTTTTCGTGCACGTCAGCAAGTCATTGAGAGACCCCAGTCGTGCGATCGTTTCTATGAACTTCTTACGAAGCTTTTGGGAAACTCAGCCCTGGGTTCTCGATAACGATTGATCTTAGCGCTTAAGAGCGTTTTCTACGAATAATTTTACGAACGTTCGTTGTTTCATGTGCGTTTCCCAAAAATGCACTTAACACAGTCACACTTAGCCATGCTACTTAGGAGTCGCTATCCATTTGTCAAGCTTTTCTCCCCTTTATTTTCTTTTTGTATAGGCCTTTATCACAGTCCGATTAGTAGCGTTAAGGAATTTCCGCCTGCTTTATTGTCAATGGACAGACGGCAATTTTGTGAAGAAAATTAAACTTATTTAGTTTAGTTAAACATTGACGCAATAAACGTCAATGTTAAAACTGCGTATTTATACCTATTCCATACCATGTATCATGTCATCCTTCATTTTAATGTGCAACATTAGCAGCGCTGACAGTCGCTCAGATAGGCTACTGTTGCCAGTCAGATTAATGAAGAGCACGCAGCTCAAATAACTGCCAGAGGAATACTTGGACTGATTAAATTTTATTTTTAATATTATTTTGTTTATTTTTGCATTATATTTATTGCGATTAACCTCCAGTTCTTTTTCACAGTATAATGACATTTAATCGTTGCATGCAATCACTGAGAATATAACTTGATTAAGATGATCAAATTTATTTTTAATTATTGTCTATGGGCTGGAAATATTTCTTTAACAACTTCAATTTGATGCAATTGAGATTGCGTAAAGTCAGCGTGTAAAAAAAGTGAGCTAAATGTTTAATACAAGTTTGCCCTAAACATTTAATTTAATCCTTCTATACAGCCTTAATTTAGTCATAATCAATGTTTTAAGCTTTGGCTAATTCTAAAGCTTATGTGATATGTTGTTTGCATATTTTTCTCGCTGTTCTGAAATGAAAAAAGGTGATCAGACTGTGAAGAATTGCCTATACACATCGTCACTGCCCGATGAAACTCACGTATGTCCAAAACGGTTACTTTTCAGGAAGTGAAAAAAAACACTGTATTTCAAAAGCAGTTGAATGTAGCGTTGTCATACTTGGTACGGCATCTTTACATGTAACCATATTCTTGCCAGTGTAATGATATAATCCACATTTGACCAAAATTGAGTTTAAATGGACATACGTGCATATTTTACAGTAACGGTGGTCGATACGCGTTCTTCCGATCGGTAATTAGAATGGCCAAGTCGCGTTTCATATTGACAGATGAATACGCTCAGTTTATTAAATAGCCTACGCCTTAGTTTATTAAATACGCTTAGTTTATTTAATATTAATTATAAATGTATTAAATGTCTCTTGCAAACTATGAAGGGACAATGAATCAATACACTGACATGGTAATGCTAGATACTTTGTTTGCACATTCCTACCGTAATTTTGTCACTCCTAGACGTACGTCTAGACCATTTACCGATAAATAATAGTTGTGAATATATAATAAACTTGAAAACAGTTGTCAAAAACAAACGTTTGCTGATACTTTACCTCACAGTGTTATTCAGCTATCCAGTGCTGAGCTTCAATGAAACTTCACGAGACCGGCGAGATGCTTACACAGGGCGGGAGATACGCGGCGTGATTTACAGCTTTGGCACCAAATGGATATACATGAAAATCAGATGACATGATTTCACAACATTTCATTGGCCATTTAGATATGTGAAGCATACTGTATACGGAAATGAACCTGGACATTCAATCCGTCAAAAAAAACGGACATAGGTGGTTTTCATCGGACAGCGACGACATACAGCATGGCTCACACACTCCTGTTTAATTCTCGAAATACGCATCGGGATATCGTGACAACTTATTCCTTCATTTCATAATACTCAATTAATTGTAAACCAAGATTGGTGTCTTTAGAAGACATATATGTGCTGAATTCTAGATAAATAATCCACAACAATGGCATGCTATGGGCACAACCGTTGATAGAGACTGCATCGGAAGTTCTTTTACGCTTCTATTTGAATCTTCCGCTTTTCAAATGTGGAAGTGTGATAAAGGCCTATAGCTTGTTCTCAAATACTTATTTAGGTCACTTGTACTCACTATGTGCTTTCAGATCTCTACTATCACTACTAACACTCGGAGAGCACACAATGTACGTCGAAGGAAGACCTATCCGACAAATCTACGGCCTGCCCCTCTAACCTCTACTACTACGCTCTCTATTCCAGTTGGTCTCTGGAACTGCCAGTCTGCTGTTAACAAAGCAGACTTCTAACCCTCTCCACTAATTTCACTTGTTCCCACACTACTCGTACGACTGGGAGGGGTGGAGGTACTGGTCTCCTAATATCAAAAGATTGGAAATTTGATCTTCAACCATCACCTACAGGTAACGGTTCATTTGAATCACATGCAATTACTGTAACCCACCCTGTTAAAATCCACTTTGTGGTCATTTATCATCCTCCAGGTCAATTGGGAAACTTCTTGGAGGAGTTGGATGTGCTGCTATCAAACTTTCCTGAAGATGGTACTCCTCTGGTACTGCTTGGTGACTTCAACATCCACCTAGATAAACCTCAGGCTGCTGACTTCAACACTTTGCTCGCCTCATTTGATCTCAAGCGAGTGTCTACTACAGCAACAAATCAGGCAACCAACTGGACCTCATCTACACACGCTGTTGCTCCGTGGATAACTCTTTAGTTGCTCCACTGCACACCTCAGACCACTTCCTCATTACTGCTAACCTAGCACTTACTCCTGAAGCAGCACACACTCCAACGCAGGTCACCTTTCGACGGAACCTACGCTCGCTCTCTCCATCACGCCTATCCTCTGTGGTTTCATCCTCACTTCCTTCACTATCACAGTTTTCAGCTCTGGACACGAACAGTGCTACTGACACTCTTTGCTTCACTCTAACCTCTTGCTTGGACAACTTTTGCCCACTGTCGTCTAGACCAGCACGCACCACCCCATCTGCCCCCTGGCTGTCCGAAGTTCTCAGTGAACTTCGCTCTAAACTCAAGGGCTGCAGAGAGGAAATGGCATAAATCAAGAAACTCTACCGCCCTCAGTGTCTATCAGTCTCTTCTCTCTTCCTTCTCTGTAAATGTCTTCACTGCTAAAACATCATACTACCACAACAAAATTAACAACTGTTGTGATGCTCGCACACTCTTCAAAACTTTCTCTTCTCTTCTTAATCCGCCTCCACCTCCATCGACTCTTACAGATGACGACTTTGCAATTTTCTTCACAAATAAGATAAGAACCATCAGTGACCAATTCTCCACACCGAAGACTGAGGATAACTTCACAACGACTAATGCACACTCTCTCTCCTCCTTCTCTCCACTCTCAGAGACGGACATTTCCAAACTTATCCTGTACAGTCATCCTACTACTTGTCCACTTGATCCGATCCTCTCTTCACTCTGGAACATTTCCCTCAGCATTTAAGCAGGCTCGGGTAAGCCCACTGCTGAAGAAACCATCTCTAAATCCAGCACTTCTAGAAAACTACAGTATCCCTTCTTCCACTCATTGCAAAGACACTTGAGCGAGCTGTGTTCAACCAGCTCTCTATGTTCCTTGTACAGAACAACATCCTGGACAGCAACCAATCTGGCTTCAAAAGCAGCCACTCAACTGAGACTGCCCGGCTCTTGGTTACTGAAGCCCTGCGACTGGCAAGAGCAGCTTCCAAATCCTCAGTACTCATCTTGCTGGACCTGTCTGCTGCTTTTGACACCGTTAATCACCAGATTCTCCTCTCCACCCTCAGAAAGATGGGCATCTCTGGAACCGCACTCCTGTGGTTTAAGTCCTACCTTTCTGATAGATCCTTCAGAGTGTCTTGGAGAGGTGAAGTTTCTAAGTCACAACAACTTGCTACTGGGGTTCCTCAAGGCTCAGTACTTGGACCACTTCTCTTCTCCAGCTACATGACGTCATTAGGATCTGTCATTCAGAAGCATGGCTTTTCTTATCACTGCTACGCTAATAACACTCAACTCTACTTCTCATTCCAACCAGATGACCCGACAGTAGTTGCTTGCATTTCAGCCTGTCTAAGTGACATTTCTAGCTGGATGAATGACCATCACCTTCAGCTCAACCTTACTAAGATAGAACTGCTTGTGGTTCCAGCTAACCCATCGTTTCATCACAACTTCTCTATACAGCTGGGTTCGTCAACCATAACTCCGACCTGGACAGCCAGAAACTTAGGAGTTGTGATGGATCATCAGTTAAGCTTCACAGACAGCATTGCTACAAAGACCCGGTCCTGCAGATTTGCCTTATACAACATTAGGAAGATTAGACCCTTCCTGTCAGAGCAAGCCACCCAACTTCTTGTCCAAGCTCTTGTTCTCTCCAGACTGGACTATTGTAATGCTCTCCTGGCGGGCCTTCCTGCATGTACTATCAAGCCTCTGAAACTGATCCAGAATGCGGCAGTGAGGGTTGTCTTCAATGAGCCAAAAACAGCTCACGTTACTTCTCTCCTCATCAGGTTACTCTGGCTACCAGTAGCCGCTCGCATCAAATTCAAGGTACTAATGCTTGCCTACAAGACGACCACTGGCACAGCACCAACATACCTAAGCTCACTAGTTCAATCTTGTGTGCCCTCCAGAAGTTTGCACTCTGCAAGTGAATAACGTCTTGTGGTGCCATCCCAAAGAGGTTCAAAATCACTCTCACAGACCTTTTCCTGGACTGTGCCCAGCTGCTGGAATGACCTCCCGATCTCAATTCGAACAGCTGAGTCTTTACTCATTTTCAAAAAACATCTAAAGACTCATCTTTTTCGCCAGCACTTAACCAACTAATACTAGCACTTACCTTTTCTTTTCTAGCATATTCTTAAAAAAAAAAAAAAAACCTGGCTACGTGTTCTACAATGGAATAAAGCGTAATCTGCCGATTGTCCTGCAGGTGACCATATAAATCTGTCTTCTTACTAGGGCTGGGCGATATATCGAATATTAGCGATAATATCGGAATAATTTTGACAACGATGTAAAATTGGAAAATATCGTGAATATCGAATATTTAAAATTCAAGCATTTTCCCAAAAAAATGCTCCGAACGTTCAAAAAAGGAACATGTAACTGCCGACTGCGCTACACGCCTCTACTATGAGCACTTTCATGAGAGCGGTTGCCAGATAACAAGAGTTTAAATCCCCGAATCAGAGCTTCACTGTTACAAGGATACATTTTCTGCCCGGTGTTTGCTTATTTTAAGCAATCTGGACGTGCTGACTCCTCATTGCAGAAGCACCGCCGACGATGATCTGAAAACACTAACAAGCTGGAGTTTAGTGATCTAATGAATGCGTCGTTCAGCCGGTCTGTGTTCTGTCATGAGATCTCGACTGTACTGTTTGAGATTGTGATCGCTGAATAAATGCACTTACTCTAACGCTGATGTTTGAATAGTGAAACATATGGCCATTTGGAATTACTATTAGGGAATTTCACTGATATAGTTACCAGGGCTTTTAGACTTAGGGCTTTACGATTACTCCAGAGCACTCGTAGATCTACAATGATTTTCAAGTGCTACTTAAGTTAAATGAGCATGCTGTCACCATTTCTCTACTCACTGTATACCAATGATTGCACTTCCAATAATGGTTCCATCAAGCTGATTAAATTTGCAGACGATACCACATTAGTTGGCCTTATTAAGGGAAACGACGAGTCTGCTTACAGGCAGGAAGTGTCTAAATTGGTTGCGTGGTGTGATGAGAACAACTTGGAGCTTAATCAGCAAAAGACTGTGGAAATGGTGATAGATTTTCGCAGAACACCCGCCTCCCTTTCTCCTCTAACTATCAAGAGCTCCGTTGTGAAGAGGGTGGAGTCAATTAAATTTTTAGGCAAATGACTTGAAATGGGAGGAAAATAGTTCCTCCATTCTTAAGAGAGCTCATAGTGGAATGTTTTTTTGAGACAGTTAAAGAAATTAAACGTTTCTAGCTCTGTTCGGTCTAGATTTTATAGAGCCACTGTGGAAAGCCTTCTTTCAGCATCCATTACTGTTTGGTTTGCATCTGCATCAGCCCAGGCGAAGGTCAGACTACAGCATATTGTGCGCACAGCAGAGAGGCTGACTGGACAAAGGCAGCTGTCACTTAACGACCTATATGAGGCCAGAGTCAGGAAGAGGGCGGCTAAAATTGCTGCTGATCAGTCCCATCCAGCAAGCGACATTTTTAGGCTGCTTCCTTCAGGAAGAAGGTACAGAGCAGTGAGGACAAGGACCTCACGCCATTTCCCTTATGAATAGCTGATCTTGCACTATTTTTGGACTATTTTATTATTTGATTGATTGTTTTAGGCATGCTTTTGCAGCTATACGCATATATGTTTGTGTGTTGAGTTTGTGTGTTACTGATGGCCATATCAAATTCCTGTGTATCTGCTGATGCATTTGGCGAATAAAGTGATTCTTATCTTATCTTATCTTAAGTTACGGAGCTTTTGGGAAACTCAGTCCTGGTCTGGTCGTAAGCCGAAGAAGTTCGTAAAAACTTAGAAACAATAACGAAAGATCATAAAATGACTTGTAGAAAATGCTCTTAAGCGCTAAGATCAATCGTTATTAGGAAACCCGGCCCAGGGGTTCGTTTCCCATAGAATTACATAACTCGCTGATTAACCACCATAGTACAATGCATCGTTATGGAAACGAACGAGATAGTCAAGACTGTTTCCCGAAACCATGGTACCTGTGTTGCAGATCCATCATTCAAATTACATTGGTTTGAGCTATCGTTCTTCTTCTTCTTCGATCTAATGGCTGACTGGAGCCATGAGCACATACCACCACCTACAGTAATTTGATTTTATTTTCTCTTTTCTTCGACTCGAATTACACTTTTGAAATGACATTACGTAGGAGTCGAGTAATAACTAATCATTCATTTGTTCTGCAATACATTATATACATATACGCACACAGAGTTAAAAATGTGCTCTTTTCTGATCGCAATGTCTATAATTTCGCAATTTCATATAAATACCATTTCTTATTTAATATTGATAGGCCTACATACTGTAAGCACAGTTGAAAAAAATATGGGTTTTTAAAAAACTGTGATGTAGTGTTGTAGACACTTGTTTCTTATTTTGCTATTTTTTTCCTATTAAAGTCTCCTTGCCATTCAGCCATGTGTAAATGAAAATGACAAGAAAACACCAATTTTCAAAGCATGAAATTGCATTTCTTTTGGAGGAGGTGGAAAATAATAAAGTCCAGCTATTTTCAAAGCTGAAAAAATACTGCATTACAAATACTGACAAAAATAAAATCTGGGCAGAAATCACTCAAAAAATAAATGATGCTGGCTATGGATACGAAAAAAGTCCAAAAAAGTCAGGAATAAGTGGAGGGACTTCGCAAGTGTGACAAAACGGAGGGCTGCAGCACGTAAGAGAGAAGCAAACAAGACTGATGGGGTATCAATTCAGTTCCTCCTCTCCCTACAGAGGAAGAGAAAGTTTTGGCCATCCTGGGACCTGTTGCATTGGAAGGATCCTTGGAGGTATATCCATGTGCACCATTCAGGTCTTTGCCTTCAAAGTTCAGGCCTCCAACATCAGGCCCTCTACAGTTTGGCCCTTCAACATCAGGCCCCCTCCTGCCTGGGCCTCTAACATCAGGCTTCACATCTTCAGAGGGCAATAAGAGGAAACAACGCCTTAAGTTCAGTTGTTAGCTACACTGAATTATTAAGCTGTTGGAAATTTTATGGAGGTGATGGGTGATGGCCTGGGGCTCAGCAAATCTTCAGTCAGCAAAGCTGTGACAGCAGTAACACCTTTGCTGTTACAGCTTATGAAGAACTTCCTTATTTCCCCCCAAACTCCTGAAGAAATCCAGCTGGCCAATCAACAGCATTGACAAAATCTCCAGAGTTATTGGCATCACTGATGGCACCCTTATCCCAGTGTCAAACCCTGTGGTAAATGAGCCCTTGTACATTTACAGGAAGGGATATCCAGCCATTAATGTTCAAATAGTGTGTGATCACAAGGGGATGTTCAATGACATTGTATCAAAATGGCTTGAAGACTCTTTGACACTTTTTTGTGTGGGCCACTTGTGCAGTTTGCCAGGTGGCTGAAGAGGGTGTATGGCTTTGGTGATAGCTGGCTGCTGGGAGACAGTGGATATCTTCTTCGCCCATACGTCCTGACACCTGTGCAGGAGTATAATGTATCAAATGGGCTTCATAGAAAGTGTTAATACAAAAATAATTGAACAGAACAAGATGAAATGGTATTATTCATGGGCCTGTGCAGACTTCTCAGCTTCATACCTAAAAAAACAGTAAAGAAAGAAAAACAGAAAAGGCAATTATTTTAAAATACTACTAAAACACTCACAAAAGCTTTAAAAAGCATGCATGGTTATAATTAAGTTGTGCCAGTACTTCACATTTCTGTCCAAGTGACAAAAATGTCACTTAAAGGGATAGTTATACTACTAAAGGTAATATGAACAAGTTAAAAGTGACACTATTGAGTTTAGAAATGTCATTTTAAGAGTACTGTTATTAGGGCCCGAGCACTGCAGTGTGAGGACCCTCTTGGAATTGCTCCGTTTATTCTTCTTCTTCTTCTTCTTCTTCTCCGCAATGAGTCGCATTTTTGAGGGCCTAAACATGCTCCAAAACTCACGAAACTTTGCACACGCATCAGAACTGGCGAAAATTTATATCTGATATAGGTTTCAGAAGTGGGTGTGGCAAAATGGCTCGATAGCGCCACCTATTAAATTTCAACGGAGTGCGCCTCGAGCTACGTTTCACGTACATGCATGAAAATAGGTACACACGTGTACATTATCTACAAAAAAGTCTCTTGGTACAAAATCCAAAACCCAACAGGAAGTAAGTTATTTTGAATTTCCTGTATGATTTTTGTGCAGTTTTTGCCATTTCCATGCCTCGTACTTTGACGAACTCCTCCTACAGTTTTAATCAGATTGTCTTCAAATTTGGTGAGGGTCATCATAAGACCTCTGTGATGTTAAATTGCGAAGGTTTTGAGTTTTCGTCAAGGGGTGTGTCCCTGGCGGCCTGACAAAGTTTAATGTTTCGCCGTGAAACAGGAAGTTGCTGTAACTCAGGCAAGCAATGTCCGATCTGCCCCAAACTTAACAAGTGTGATAGGTGTTCTGTCCTGAACAAACACTCATGACCAAATTCAGTTATAGTCATAGCGCCACCTGCTGGCAACAGGAAGTGGCATGGTTAAAACTGTTATGGACTCCTAGGAACATATTAAAAAGTGTCAACAAGTGTTAAATAGGCTGGAAACATGCTAGAAACATACTAAAACATGCTAGCAACACTTAGCTAAGTGTTAAAGCATGCTACTAATGCAGTGAAAAAGGAAGCTGCTGTAACTCAGGCCAGCAATGTCCGATCTGCCCCAAACTTCAAACGTTTGACAAGATTCCTGTCCTGAACACATCAACATGCCCGTATTCGGTTATAGTCATGGCGCCACCTATTGGCAACAGGAAGTGACTTGTTTAACACTGTCATGGACTCCTTGCAAAATAATAAAAAGCATCAACATGTGTTAAATAGATTGGCAAAATTCTAGAAGCATGCTAAAACATGCTAGCAACACTTAGCTCAGTGTTAAGGCATGCTATTAAGGCAGTGAAATAGAACATTACTGTAACTCAAGCATACAATGTCCAATCTGCCTCAAACTTCACAAGTTTGATTAGAGTCCTGGTCTGAAGACATGTACATGTTCATATTTGGTTATAGCTATAGCGCCACCTACTGGCAACAGGAAGTGACATGTTTTTCACTGATATGCACTATTAGCAAACAAAAAAATATGCCATTGTGTGCTAAACATGCTAGAAATATTCCCTAATATGCTAACAACATTAACTAAGTGCTAAAGCATGCTATTAATACTATGAAACAGGAAGTTGTTGTAACTCAGGCAAGCAATGTCCGATCTGCCCCAAACTTCAAACGTTTGATAGGTGTTATGCCCTGAACAAACACCCATTCCCAAATTCTGTTATGGACATAGCGCCACCAGCTTGTAACAGGAAGTGACATGGTTAACACTGTAATGGACTCATAGGATCATATTAAAAAAGTGTCAACAAGTGTTAAATAGGTTGGCAACATGCTAGAAACATACTTATACATGCTAGTAGCACTTAGCTAAGAGCTAAAGCATGCTACTAATGCCGTAAAAAAGGAAATTGCTGTAACTCAGGCAAGCAATGATCAATCTGCCCCAAACTTCAAATGTTTGACAAGAGTCATGTCCGGAACACATCAACATGCCCTTATTCGGGTTATAGTCATAGCGCCACCTACTGGCAACAGGAAGTGTCATGTTTAACACTGTTATGGACTCCTGGCAACATATTAAAAAGTGTCAGGAAGTGCTAAATACACTGGCAACATGTTAAAAACATACTAAAACATGCTAGTAGCATTTAGCTAAGTGCTAAAGCATGCTACTAATGCAGTGAAAAAGGAAGTTGCTGTAACTCAGGCTAGCAATATCCGATGTACCCCTAACTTCACAAGATTCACAAGAGTCCAGTCCTGAACACATCAACATGCCTGTTTTTGATTATAGTCATAGCGCCACCTGATGGCAACAGGAAGTGGCATGTTTAACACTGTTATGGACTCCTTGCAAAATAATAAAAAACATCAACGTGGTAAATAGGCTGGCAAAATTCTATAAGCATGCTTAAACATGCTAGCAACACTTAGCTCAGTGTTAAAGCATGCTATTAATGCAGTGAAAGTAGAACATTACTGTAACTCGTGAATACAATGTCCAATCTGCCTGTCCTGGCCTGAAGATATCTACATGCTCATATTTGGTTATAGTTATAGTGCCACCTACTGACAACAGGAAGTGACATATTTTAATACTTTTATGCACTATTAGCAACACCGTAAAATATGCCATTGTGTGCAAATCATGCTAGAAATATTCTCAAACATGCTATTTGATAAAGGATGCTATTAATACTATGAAACAGGAAGTTGTTGTAACTCTTTCATACAATGCCCAATCTGCCCCAAATTTCACATGTTTTATAAGAGTCCTGGCCTGAACACATCTAAAGGCCAATATTCAATTATAATTATAGCGTCACCTGCTGGCAACAGGAAATGACTTGTTTTAAACTAACTTAAACATGCAATATCCAGTCTGACCAAAGTTCTTGTGTTTGATATGCGTCCTGGCCTGATATCATCTTTAGGCCAATATTTGTTTATAGTCTTAGCTCCACCTGCTGGCAACAGGAAATTCCCTGCTAACAACATTACGTAACCGTTACGTAACTGCAATGTAATCTGGTGACCAAAGTTTCGTCGTGGCGACGTAACAAGTTACGTCGTGGCAACCGGAAAAGTGAAAGGTGCCTATACGTCGCCACAACGTAACTTTGTAACGTTGCCAGTTGGTAACTACGACGTCGTGGCAACCTTGTGGATCTATAGTCGTGTGTTGGTAACCAGTTCGTCATTTTAATTCTTAATCTATATGGGCGGACGTGGCTAATTTAACTTGTCCTCATTTGCCCAAAAACTATTTATGAAAGACACGAATTTGATTAATTCATGTTGTTTATTACAGATATAGATAAATCACAAATAACAAAACGGTAAACAGGTTTTTAAACATGTAAATGAACAGGTTTCTAATCATGTAAATGAACAGGTTTCTAATCATGTAAATGAACAAAGAAGGTTTTCTTCAGAAGCTTGAACACCGAACCATTTACTCCTCCACATCTACTCCTCCGTCCACTCCTCTACATGTCCCTAAAACAAGAAAAATGAAATAAAAGAAAGAAAGGGTGAGTGTACCCATTTAACATTAAAATACACAAGGCAATTAGCACTGAAAAAGCAGAAATCAGTATTAAGCAGATCGTTTTGTGTAAAAATCGCCCACTTTAAAACACCGTCACAAAAGTTAATTTGTGGCAAGGTATAAAGGAAACAACGTAACCGTTTAATCAGGTGTGTGTGTGCACAAGTGTGAACTAGTGTGTGTGTGTGTGTGTCACAACGTAACCGTTTAATCAGTTCACGACGAATAGTTCTTTTATGTATGTTTGGGTATTTAAACCCCGAATTATTGTTTAGAACAAACTAGTATTTTTTATTATTATTATTTTAGTAAATATATATTCATTGCAAAAGTAGACTTATGTGCATGAGTATGGCAAAATATATATAATAAAATATAATATAATATATTATATACATAATTGGCTGAAAGACCTTAGCAACACTGAAATTAATCGCTGATTGGTTGGCGCAGGAGATGGCGCTGATGATTAACCTAGCTGTTGAACGTTTTATTTCAAATTGTCTGTAAATGCGGCGATTATATATTTTTTTAGCATCTAGACTCACAATCAGCGGTAAGTTTATAATCTACTGAATCTATATCGATAAATACATTTCTATAATGTTCTTAAGCGTCATCAATTGCCAAAGTGCATAAGTTTGGCACAAATTGCATGGTTTTGTTGTGTGTAGATGATATGTAAATTCAAGTTGTTTCTAATTTTTACAGAGGTAAGATCTGTGTGCCTTTTAAAAAGTGCATGTTGTCAATTTCATGTGTAATTTTTAGCAGGTTTAATAAATAGATTATTTAATGTATTGATGACAGATTTTCACTTGTTATATGTAAGTTAATCGTCAGTGTTTTTTTTTTTTCTGTTTGGCTTTTAATTACAGAACAGTCTCTGATTTTCATACCTCGACACTTTTATTTATGTGCGCCGGCGCATGTTTAAGAGTCTCTGCTATTAAACTTTCTATCTCCTTCTCCCCAAGACCAGCTTTCCATTTCATGACGGCATCTGGAATTAAACAGAGGTCACAGCCGTTACAGTATGTAAGTGCCAGAACTTTGTTCGTGCTTGTTTTATGAGTGTTTATTCACATGTTCAATTGTGTATAAATTAAATAGAAATGTCAAGTGTATAATTTAAATACAATGTATACACTTATAATTTCATTAATCATACTACTTTGTCATACTATAAAAATCATACTAATTAAAGTATCTTTACAGAAAGTATTCCAATGTCAAAATTTACATTTTTAATTTCAGTTAAAAAAAAAAAGTAAAGAAAAGTTGTGAAAAATGTGGAAAAGGACTTGTAGAAAGTCAAGAAAATCTGTAGCTTTATAATTAAATTTTCAAATTTGTAGCACATTTGTCTCTGTTCATAAACAAATCATTCTGACTTACGTGTGATAACTTTACATATTGTTTTATTAATTAGAGCCAGCTTCTTTCGCTTCCCATGCAGGCTGTAGTGGCTCCATACATTGTTAGTGGCTACTGCGCGCATTACCCTCCTTACACACTCCCCTGGACTGGCCCCACTAATAAGGCTGAGATGGTGTGTCTGGAAAAAAAACACCATTTGTTGGCATGCAGGTAACCAAAGGAAATAGTACTGTATATCCATTATGCTGTAAAATGTTATACCAGTTTCATTATATGAAACTTATTTTGCCATTTGCAAAATTATGGAAAATGGATACCAAATATTTGTCCTATCATTTACTCACCCTCAAGTTGTTGTAAACATTCATTAATTTTTTTTTCCTCTGATGGATCTAAGGCAAGATATTTTGAAGAATGTTGGTAATGAATCAGTTGCTGTTCCGTGTTGACCTCCATAGTAGAAAAAAATACTGTGGAAGTCAGTGGGGGCCAGAAACTGTTTGGTTACCAACATTCTTAAAAAATCCTGTTTTGTGTTCAGCACAAGAAAGAAACTCATACAGGTTCTGAACAAGTTGAGGGTGAGGCAGTGATGACATAATTTTCATTTTGCGGTCACTTTAAGAGGTAGATGTAAAATTTATCTCATAATAGTTTGCCTAATCCTAAAAAAAATGATAATAGTATTGATTTAAAATCTGCAAAGAAAAAGTTGGATCATTTTATTTTTATTGTTTTCTGATTTAAGTTGGCACCCACCACTTTCTTTCTAAATTCAGGGTCCTTAAGGTGGTTCTCAAGGTCCTCCAATTCCTCCATGCACTGAGCTGTCTTGAGGTCCAAGATATCATCCTCCCTTTGACGACCCTGGTTCCTCCGCAGTAAAAGTAGAATTTCCCTCTGGGAGGCCGCCAGGGTGTCTACTTTCTGCAGCAGCACCTGCAGTGTTTCTGCAATAAAGGTTTTTCTTTAAATAATTGAAGGATTGAAAAAAGGTAACTTATTTTAATTTTAAATATTAACAGAATAATTTACCAACAAAAAAAAAAAAATTAATTAACCTAAGGGTTAGAGGTAGAGGTCCCAGTAACCACGGGACCCGACAAGATTTCTTGTGATGCGAGATTAAATTCCCAAGTAAAACGCGGCAGCAGTCGATAACTTTGGTGTAATTTGAGAGCGGTTGGTCTAACAATATCTTTTTCCCGACATCCTTTCAGAACAGCATATCTGCGCTTTATTCTTGTTGACCACAGGTACATCCTGCACTCAGGACTGTTATGCATGCGCTGCACGCATGAACCAGTGCTTTCTGCGGCAGATTTTACATGCGGGGTCAGCATGTGCATAATAGTGTTCAGTGACAGAGCGGTACAAGGATGGAGCAAAGTGTGGATGTGCTGTCCTTGAAGGACGTTTAACATGTTTTAATATATTATATATATATATATATATATAGGCTATAATAATTGACAGATGTTGTATATATTTATTTATTTTCTGTGACACTTTACTTACCAATTTAGTATTTTGACAAGATGAATAAAAAATAGCTAATAGGCTATATTTGTATATTTGTAATAGGCTTTTTTTCCTACTGTGTTAAGACACAAAATATGTTTAACATTCTAGTTAGAGGTAAACGCATTTGTGTACATTTTGTATTTTTTGATCACATTTAAACACATTTGCTATCTTGTATCTTTTACCTTTGAGGTCTTTTGGCACTGAAAAATCTTGTGGACGCCTTGTCCATGGTTGTCTCTCTGCTGAAAAGGTAGCATCACAATTCTGTTAGACAATTATGCAGACATATGCAGGCAAGTTTGTTTTTTTTCCTTAAGTTTTTCTCTTATAGTATTGAAAGTTTTTGAATTAATTTAATTTAGTTGAAAAACAGCAAGTTCTTCTGCAAGTTTAAACCCTTTCCAATAGTGACTATATAATTGATATCCATATCCTTTCACTGTGAATGAAATTGCAAAAAAGTGAAAACATTGTTGAGCAAGAAGGCAAAATGATACATTAAACTTTTGACAAATCTGATAAAAATGCATATTATGTATCTTAATAAGAACACAACCAATCAAAAAAATACTACACAAAGCTACAGTTCACCTAAAATGAAAATTATCCCATGATTTACTTACCCTTTAGCCATCCTAGGTGTATATGACTTTCTCCTTTTGAACAAACACAGTCAAGAGTTATATTAAAAAATAACATATATAATGGTAGTGAATGGGGTGTTGGATTTTGTAGCCCATCCATCATAAAGGTACTCCACGTGGCTTCAGGGGGGTTAATAAAATCCTTCTGAAGTGAAGCATTAAGTTTTTGTAAGAAAATATCCATATTTAAAACTTTATAAAATCTTCTAAATTAGCTTTCAGCAAACCACTATGCAAAGTGAGTTACGGTGGAAGAGTAAACTTTGACCTGATGTATGATGGAGTATTGTAAGCTCCAATTTGATTTGTCTAAAAAAGAAAGTCGTATACACCTAGAATCTCATGAGGGTGATAAAATTTTGATGTCATTTTCATTTTGGGGTGAACTATTCCTTTAAATGTAATTTCCATATTGTGTTCAAATGTATACACCCTCTTGCTCTTAATGCATCATGTTGCCTTCTTGATCATCAGTGAATGTTTTCACCTTCTTGTAATTGCTGTGTACAAGTCCCTGAAACGTTAGGGTTAGAGAACACAAACCAAAATTTCACCAATCAGTTGTGAGCAAACGGACAAATCACTGATGTAAAAAAGTCTCTCCTCCAGTTTCTCTTGTTCCAAATTGAAGGTCACTTTAGTAAGGCTGCGATTGTTGTAGAATTTTCCTTGTTCAAAATGAATTGCTAGAGAGGTTTTGAAGCCAGTAGACTTTTTTGATCACAAACAACAAAGTCGAGTTACGGTTTGCCAAAGGTAATTCCAGAATGTCTGTTTTACACTGAAATATATATAAGCCTGTAGCAGTTTACAGAATTCCATACATGTACTGTTGTATTTTTGGTGTCCTTTAACATATGAGTTCTTAAAGAATGATCAATAGCCTGTCATGCATGTATTTCTATCTCCTGAACAAGGTCTTCTCCAAATATGAATGTTTAAATAATTATTTCTGTTCTAAGCTACTGCACACAGTCACACACAGTCAAATAATAATAGTAGAACAATTTCTTCTTATAGGCATAATTCTGTGTATTATTCAGGATTAATAAAAATATTCTACACAATCCACTTGCTAACTTCCCTCCACTTTATGGATTGAGATGTATGTCATTGCTTGCACTGCAAAGGTTTAAATGGAATTGCACTAAGCCTCATTAAAAAAAAAAGTTGTAAGTTAAGCATGATCTGTTGTGACGTCACAACCAAAATGTCACAGATTGCTTTGGACAAAACTGTAGGACCTTGCAGCAATGGACGGGACACTTAGCACCTTTTTGACTTGGCATCTTAGCAAAAGTTCAAATAATTAAATGCTAGTAAAAATGTAAATTATGCTAATTAAATTGTAATTAAAATAAATAAAAATAACAGCCCTCTTATTTTGTTAAAATTAACATCTTGCATGTTCTGCCACTGCTTAAATGAACTGTACACCCATGCCCTTGATCTGTAAAAAGTTGTGTGCATTACAGTAGTGTGAACTTGCATGTCTCTCATGTAGTATAAAAATAACATTTAATATATGCCACTCTGTTGTTTGCTCTGAACTGATTCTTGACAAATTTATCTACAGATTTCTTTACCATTTGAATATTCTGTTGCTGCCATTGGGGATGGTCTGGGAGGCTCTTCAACATCTGCAAGCAAGTTGAATACACAGTTGTTAAGCTTAAGTTGGAGGCCACATATTCTTCAGTCACATCAATTTAAATTCTACCTTCAGGTAAATCTTGTGATGAGGGAACTGAAGGGTCACAGGTGGGATGGTGGGAAGATTCTGTGAAGGCTTTAGATATTTCAGTTTGTAGAGTAAATTGCTAGTATTTGCATACAGTTAGGGGTGTGTGATTGTGTTGTCTATGACAATATCATAATTGTTGGTCGGTTACACGTGAAACGCAGAGACAGTGAAAAAGCAGATGCAATTAATATTGCTATTTAAATATGACAGTCTCATGACTCGTAAAAGATTGGAAATATAGTTGCGAATGGACTTTGCTTTTTCATTTGAAATTTGGCAGTCACTGTGCAACGGTATTGCAAGATATGCAATTGTGTTTGGATTGTCATAATTTATGCATCCACATATGGAAAATACAATTTGCAATTCCTTGTCTGGAATATCCTTCCATATAATATATCTCTGTAAATAATTAATATTTAAATTTACGCCTCGCACACTTTAATGCCGTTTGAATGGGACATGTACATTCACTTCAGTCTGGAATCATGGCAGAATATCCTGTGAAGTATACTTTACAGGGCACTTACGGTCAAATAGAACAAACCTCTGAAGTGATAAGCAATACATACAAAATATGCAGAGTGAGGGGTCATGAAGAACAGGATTAAGAACCGCGTATTCCATTTAAATTTTTTGCACATTTAGGCACTTTTAAATAAGACAAAATTAATTTGATTGCCATTGTTTTTACTGTGTACAGAATATGAAGAATATCAAAAGTGTACTCGCACAAAACAAAATACCGTCTTATCAACAAAATCCCATGAAATTAGAATTGTGTATCACACACCCCTAAAGTATATTTCTTTTTCATATGATGCTTTATTTGCTGTGGTATTTTTGAAAAGTAAGTAAAAAAAGTTACTTGGTTGCAGCTTGGGTGGAACTGGAAGTTTAGCTGCTTCTGCTGTTGAAATATAAAATGATTTCTTTCTTTATTAGATGAAATTTAACATCAGCAATTTTATATTTTCTTATCAGATTACTTTGAAGCACATTTTTCCAGTTATAACTTTATTAGTCTTTATTGATATTAGGATTGTAGGATGTGTAAACTATTTGTATTTCTTATACATGGTGGTTTTGAAGGCAACATTCGCCAAAAAAAAAAAAAAGATTTTTAACTAGTCAAAAGACTATAGATAATGGTCAAATTAGCCCTGTAAAATCTGACATATGAAATAATAGTCAGGAAAATCTTAATTATTAAAAATTAAACTTGATTCAGTTTTTGTAGTGTAGGCTTTTATGGCTCATAGTATAAAATAGGAAACTTTTATAATATAAAATAGGTCCAAACTGAGGAAAAATTTTCAATATTGCGCATTTGCTGATAATGAAATGGCTAAAATGTAAGATGAAACTCTGAGCTTGTAATGCAAATCTGTAAGATTGTGTAAAAATAAATATATTGAGTGTTATAAGTGTTTACTGCCCCCCCCCCCATTTAAGCTATACATTAAAAAGTAGTATCCAAACTTTGTAGTTGTAATTCAGGAATATTTATTATTTTTTTGAATAAAACAGATGTATCACATTCTGCAGAGAAGGGGTTTGAAAATATAGGGAGAAAACATGACAGGATAACATGGTGGATTTCGCATTTTTCATAAAATTAAAAATTTACTTTTCAGTACCGACCAGATACAATACTGGTTTTGGCAGGAACTCAATAAAAAAAAAAAAAAAAAAAAATGGCATTCACGTTTTGGAACCAAACTCTTCACATTGTACAATGATATTTGCGTAGAGGCAAGTATTGGAAAAATATTATACCTTTGTTTGGCCTTTTTGTTACAGCTGTTGCCTTGAGACGAGGAAAGGGTTCATCTGAATGGGAAGCACAATATTGATTACTTTAATGCTGAAGCTGACTTTACTAATTTGAAATTTGCAGATGTACCTTGACGCTTTCTCTTTAAGTTAGGCATCCAGGTGTCTCTTCCCCACTCATCTAAAATAATAATAATAATATTAATTAATTAATTAATTAATAAGGAATCATTTATTCACTAATAACAAAAGGTGTAGTTCTCACAAAAATAAAAATTCTGTCATAGTTTTCTCACCTTCAAGTTGTTACAAACCAGTGTTTCTTTGTTCTGCTGAATACAAAAGAAGATATTTTGAAAAATGTTGGCAACAGTTTGTGGTCCCCATTGACTCCCATAGTATGTTTTTTTTTTCATACTTTGAAAGTCAGTGAAGTCCAGCAAATGTTTAATTACCAACATTCTCTAAAATATCATATTCTGTGTACAAAGTAACTCATACAGGTTTAGAACAACATTAAGGTAAATGATGACAGACTTTTCATTTTTGGGTGAATTGTCCCTTTCATGTTACATGTATTTCATTTTTAGCCATTTTTCTGAGCTTATAATGTTCTCATACCATCGCTGCTGTCTTCGAATCTGCTTGGTTTTCTGGTTGGCCTCTTGAAATTATTGCCAGTGTCGCTTTCTACAGAGGAATTCAATTCAGCATTTTTACTCCACCTTAATGCCCTCTCAAAATCATCTAGGGGTGAAATGTTAATGGAATTAGGAAATGTCATTGCAATTTATTTCAGTAATAATCTGAAAATATTCTGCAGTATATTGAACTTTACCAGTTTGGGCAAAAACACGGATTTTTCGTGTGTGCTCCAGGTCTTTTCGTCAGGGACTTCTTCTTTTTTGGCCCGTTTTGTCTGATTGTTTGTAGGCCAGTAAGTATATTGTTGCTGAAATTCATAAAGAAAGTCAAAAGTTAAATTTAAACTTTCAAGATAATATTATTTATGTGGGTTGAACTTGTGGAAGGTTGTACCCCATTATCTTCGAATGTCCAGCATTCTGCTACAATTCCAACCAATGATTCTTCTAAAAATTCTACAATATAGTACATGCTAAGGAAAAGAAAAGCAAAGTTAATTTATTGAAAATGTCACCTATTCCACATTTCTTCTAGAATATATGTGTCCTTGGAGCACAAAACAAGTCTTAAGTAGCATAGTATATTTGTAGCAATAGCCAAAAATATGAGTGTAATAAACGAAGCTGCGCTTTCTGGGCCATTCATTAACAGAGAACGTAGAACATGCAGGATTCATATTTAAATAGACTTTTTCGACTTAATATTTACAGATATTAGTCCATATCACGATTTGATTTAAGAGTAATGACCTACTTTTGATTAATTCATTCAAAATTTGACAAATTCCATGACATTCCGCGTTAAACTGTAAATTCCATTTTTATGACTGGAAGATGATTTAAAGATGATTTTCTCAATATTTAGATTTTTTTGCAACCTCAGTTGTAATTATTGTATCTCGGCCAATCAATGGAAAGCTTATTTATTCAGGTTTCAGGTAACGTATTAATCTCAATTTCGAAAATTTTACCCTTATGACTAGTTTTGTGGTCCAGGGTCACATATGTATGTATGTGCATTTTGTGTATATTCAGTTCATTTGCAAAAATTGATAACTCCATTTATATATATATATATATATATTTTTTTTTTTTTTTTTTTTTTAGAAATCACTTCTTTTTTTATTGCGCATTCCAAGTAATATCAATCAAACTGCAGTTGGGTTGTTTTGATTAAGTAATAATAACTTAAACAAATACAGGTAATTTACAAAATTAAAGTTTATTTCAAAGTTTTTTTTTTACATATTAAAAGTTTTACAGCAAAAGCAGATAACTCCACATTTCGTGTTTTAGAGTTAAAAAACACTCGTTTAATCTTTGTAGTCTCCTCAGATGACAATGTAGATCCTGAGAAACGTTGTTGTGATCATGGATTGTATGGATGTGATTACACCCAATACACGGACCTTTTCCCTCACCATTGTAACGCGCCGCTTTTGCAAGGTTCCCTGAAAATGATTTTACAGGTTCATCAGGTTCGTCGAAACCATCCATCCTCGATCACTTTTAGTCAGTAAGGACAAACTCCTCTCAGCTAGCACGTCTTTTCAAAGTGAAAGTAGCCTTGTACCCTGACCTGAACACAGCGCACTGAATC
Organism: Cyprinus carpio; assembly: GCF_018340385.1. NCBI lineage: Eukaryota > Metazoa > Chordata > Actinopteri > Cypriniformes > Cyprinidae > Cyprinus > Cyprinus carpio. The sequence goes on from NC_056573.1 coordinate 8,314,995, forward strand.
GCTAAAAATAATCGACTTATCGGCTTCTGTTCAAAAACAACAAGGGCGCTTGTCGGCTTCTGCAGTAAAAACGTGATGCCTTGAAAGTGGACAATACCATTAGGGTTCAGATTGCGCTATATGTGAAGAATAATGCACGAATAATTCTTTTTAGAAATAATCAATGGGAATCAGCTCTTTTCTTTTGAAAGTGGTGTTTATCGGTTTTTGCAAATGAACTCTTCATATATATGTATGTAAACATCTATATGTAAATCTCACATTATCAATGTCAGAAATTCACTGTTGATGCAAGATGGCCATGAATGTTACTGTGTCCCCATGATTGATTCTGATTGCTCTCTTCTCCACTTGTTCTCTAGGGATCCATCTTATTGATGTTTGTTTTTTGTTGTAATTGTATACTCCCACAAGAAAGGAGTGGCATGGCTCGATGAACATTGGTAGAGGATTATGATAAACCCTGCAAAGGACTTTTCCATCTTTTTCCATTTCATCTGTGATCTCACAGCCATTTTCATTGATCAAGAAGGCTTTGTCCTTGGCACTTGAAGTTTTTTTCTCTCTGTGTTTTTCAAGAGGAGATAGCTGCCTTTCCTCTATTCTCTTGGCGACCTGTCTCAAAGGGTGTTTTCCACTTCGCACCATCCTCTTCATGGTATGCAGGTATGATTCAAATTTGAATGCGCTGCAGCTGTCAAGCCCGTTAAATTGCACAGCGTCATCAGTGATGTGGAGCATAGAGTGGATGTTGTATACTATAAACTCCTCACCATAAAGCTCTCGTCCTCTACAGACGAAGTAGTGCAGCAGGTTTCTTGCGTACTCCGAATGCCTCTTTACTAGTGTTGGTGACACTAGTAAGCACATGGCCACACTGAAAGCCAGAAAATGTTGATAGAGGTCATCCTCAAGGATTCCTTTCAGCACCAGCTTGCCCGTGTACAGCATGAATTGTCGAACTTCTGTAGCCTTCCACCTCTCTAGCTCAACCAGGCTTCGAGGTGTGCGAGAGAAGATGGATGGTATTTCATTGCTGAGTTGAAGAAGCCTAGTGCTTACTTCTAGTTTTTGAGTGCTGGAGAGCCTCACTCCTCTCGCTCCACTGGTCCAACTAAGCAGCAGCTTCTTCATCACCCCCAGGCATGATTGATGCATATAGTCAATGGGGAAGCACTTGACCATATCCATGGAAAGCTGGGCCAGTGGTGTGCTGTCTTTGTGATGTTCGGGGATGAACCATACCCCTAAAATATCCATCTGACCCTAACGTGAGGTTTTCAGTGTCCTGAAAAGTCACTCTGTTGAACCATTCACCCTTTTGGTCACAGTTATCGCAGCCATAATATCCTGAGTATAGCTTTGTGCCCCGGACAAAAGCTTTCGCTGGAGCATCGCAGACGATGCAGAGAACATTTATGCAATGTTTTTTACCTTTGCATTGAATGCCGCTAGATAGGAGGTCTTCGAGGTCTGCTACAAAATCTTCTAAAAAATGCAGATCTTTTGGCCGGTGGTTTCCACAAGTTAAAGTTGTGGGGAAAACAACAATGGGATTCAGGTGGATGGCACAGAGGACAGGCCACATTACTTTCCCTGAGCTCTTGAATAACGGTAGACCGTCAACATTAAAAGACAAATCGATGTTGTCATGGTTTTGCAGCTCTTCTACAGAGTACTTCTCCAGGTGTTCTAGTAGCTTTTGATGGAGGGGGTAATGGAAATATTCCATTCCAGATTTTTGTATGGTTGTCACGTGCCTTGGTGTTTTCAGCAATGTACGGGCAGTGGATGGAAGGTCTGTATGGCCGTGTTTCTGAAGGACCTTTAATAAATGGTCAACAGCATTGTTTTTGACTTGGAATTGGGATGCCCAGGTTGCTAGATCTGTTCCCAGTGATGATTTGTTGTCATGGTCAGTCATGTCTTCCTGGTCAGTCATGTCATTTTCATCAAGGTCCATGTCTTCCACAAAGTCATCATCCCAGTCACTTTCTTCCAAAGTACACGATGCTGTAGTGGACAGGTGGTCCTCCATACAACTTAATGCATCATCAGAGTCGGTCTGACACCCTGGGACTTGTTCTGGATCATTTACTTCTGTGTTTTTTTTCCCTATTTTTTTTAAAACACGTTTGGCAGCTCTCCAGGATCTCAGATATTGCCTTTCTTTCTCTTTCTTTTCCTCACTCATTGTGTAATGTCTAAAATTACAAAATAATAAAAATAATCTTGTGTTCCCAATGGTAAATTGTATTCCTTAGAATAAATTTTTCAACAACGCCATTTGCACTGTGCTCTTCCGTTACTTAATTTTTATTTGGTGCATTAATCTGTAAGTTACTTAGGATAAGAAATTATGATCCGCACTCACGAGAACAGTCTTCTTTTTACATTTTATCTTACATTCATCACTTATGGGAAAAGACACAAACGTTTCAGCTCAAAGCCTTCCTCAGTGTGCAAAACAATCCAATCCCTCCACCCACTTTTCAAATCACTCATTATATTGATATCATTTATTAGCCAATGTTCAATTACTAAAATCATTCAACCATTTCCATTTAAATACTGGACAATTTTCATGTGTGTATATATATATATATATATATATATATATATATATATATATATATATATATATATATATATATATAGACCAATTATAGACCAACAGTAATATCCTACACTCAATCCATTCCATTTCAGTTAATTAATTTAATTAATACAAAACAAAATTCATTTCATTCTTTACTTAAATTACATCACCTACTCTACTCCTCCTCTATTCCTATTCCTATACATTCCAATTGCTTGAAGTCGTGTCCCAATTCGTTAGAATGTCTCGCTACTGAAGAGGTTATGTCTTGTCGTCGTATACTAGATTTATGTTCATTAATTTGTAATTTCAACTGACGCAATGATTTTCCTATATATATATATATATATATATCTATATATATATATATATATATATATATATATATCTTTTGACAGGGACATTTTAACATGTAGATCACATTACGGGTTGAACAGGTAGTACAAGATGTAATTTTAAAACATTTCTGTGTTATTTGACATATAAACTCTTTACACTTACAATTCTGGGAATCAGGGAAACAGCCTTGTATATAAGCAGAAATGAATTTTCAAAAGATCATGTCTATTCAATTTGTTAATCTTATTTAATGCATTATTTAGCTAACTTAGTGGATACCCTTTAGAATGAAATCGTTGAAATAGCAATTTTACCAGTTCATCAAATTCATGTGTAGTACTACAATTACGTTTTAGTCTATGCAATTGACTAATTGGTAAACTACATTTTAAAGGAGCTGGATGACAACTGTCAATAGATAATATTCTATTTTTATCCGTTGGTTTTCGAAATACTGTTGTATGTAATAACTAATTGATCTTTGTTACTTTAACGTCCAAAAAAATGTATTGAATCAACTTTATTCCCTGGTAAATTTAATTAATGGAATTTTCGAATTAATGAACGGCAAATAAATCTAATTCCTGTTCTGAACCTGACCAAACCTGTAAAAATAACGGAGTTCCTTTGGATTTTTTTCAACTTTTAAGAACTGCCGGGTTTTCTTTTAGTGGGCGGAACTAATTCGCAAACGGCAAGCTCATTGGCTGGTGCTTACCTACTGAGCAAATCAGTTTGACCGAACGCAGACAACCTGATTAATATTCATGAATCCATTACTGTTCTTATTAGTAGAATTCGTATTATTATTATTATTATCATCATCTTATCAGTATTATTGGTAGGTTCCCCCCCCTTTTTTACAGAAACATTGAATGATCAACAAAGCACCACCACCAGTCCTAAATTCAGTTAAAATGTCTATGCATTCATACATGGTTACCAAGTTTTAATTATAATTACTAAAGTTCTATCATTAAATAATACTTGATTATCCAGATATCAAATTATAATGCTTGACTGACTGATGTTAAGAGTGTATTTTCAGATATTTAAAAAGCTGTGCCATTTTAAAAACATATACAGTATGTATATATATATATATATATATATATATATATATATATATATATATATATATATATATATATATATATCTCAATCAGTCTGGCGAGTAAACTAAAAAATTTACTAGCCAATGGCGATTCAATTGCCAAGGTGTCCATAGAGGGTTGTGAGTACATTCAGTGTCCAACATTGCACACTTCATTTTTTGCGACTAGATTTTTTTTTTTTTTTAGAAGGCAGGACAAGTCCACCATTCTGTGCATTTTGCTTTTGCCTGTTCATAATTATGAGTGCACCATATTTGCATATCTAAAGTCTTTGTTTCAGCTCTGTCTGTCTGTCTGTATATCTATCTATCTATCTATCTATCTATCTATCTATCTATCTATCTGTGTATACAAAGAAAAAGTGAAAAGATGTACTGGTATTTCAACAGAAGTGTGAGTATATTTAGGGGTTAAAGCACACAATGCTGGAACCCTCTTGTAATTGTTAGGATTTTTATTATTAGTAGTATTATTTTCCTGCCATAAAAACTGATCGTGCAATCCAAATAGTAAGGCCTAGAGACTTGAAACTTGGCCAGATCGTAGAGCTCAATTTGGGGAGAGGTTGACAAAGTCTCGTCCCAATCGGCCAAAGGGGGCGCTACAGCACAAAAAAAAAAAAAAAAACTGCACTTTTGGAATCCTTGGGTCAACACGAACAAAAGTGGAGTCGGTCTAAGATGTACGGTTTTTCCGCAAAATTGAGTAATGTCCAAAACCTACTTTTATGAACTAGTCCTAGTTGACATGATTATAGTAATCGAATGGAATTGTGAAACCAGTCACGATAATGTAAACTCTTTTATGTTAGCTTAGCTGGAGGGTTAATTGATTCTTGCGTTCTTAACTGCAAATGTGAATATGTCCAGATAGTTACCCCATGCTAATAACACATGATGTGACCAAGATCACTACATATCCAAAATAATGACACAAATATTACTTAAAGTGGAAAATTACGTACCTTAAAATAATAGATGGCAGGGGAAGAAACTCTGTGGAGGCGGCAGTGGAGGGTGACGCAAAATCTAATTAATCAAAGAAAGCATAGTAATATATTATTCACAGTTGTTGACATTACAATACACAAGAATAGAACATTGTCCTTAACAAATATTGCATATACATTGTTGAATTACGCTATGAATTAACATGAGTATCAATGATGAATCCACAGTTGAACACTAACAATGTGCCTGATGGCAGAGGTGGAAAGTAACGAATTACATTTACTCGCGTTACTGTAATTGAGTAGCTTTTTTGTGTACTTCTACTTTTTAAAGTAATTTTTTAAATCTGTAATTTTACTTTTACTTAAGTATATTTTGTTTGAAGTATTTAACTTCGCTACATTTTAAAACACATTAATTACTGAGTAAAAAAAATAAAAATAAAATATCGCTCCCTGGAAACTCCTGCAGTAAATAATGGGCAGGAGAGCAAACTGGCGCTAAAATCACAAGAAAGATGCAGACGGACAAAACAGGCGTTAGTGGTGCAGACACCGCTGAAAACGAAACCCCGTCATATTCTGAAGTTGTACTCGCAGGAAATGAAGTGAACCCCTGGCCATATTTATGCTTTATTATGCAGTGTAAGCCGTGCTTACCTAGGGAGACCAAACTAGCAGCTTATAAAATCTCGACATCATATATATTTTACAAAAGGTCAGTAAACAAGTTAATTAAGAGACTTGTGTTTCAGAAACCATATTGCCTGTTTTTGCTCTATTTCTACAACCAAAAATAATTCCAAACACAGCCACCAAAGCACAGTTTTGCGTCTCTGAGCAACATGACAGTGTTTCATTCCTGAATGAATCAACCGTTTAAATGATTCGGTTCAATCGCAATGACTCACTTATTAACAGTGACTCGCTGACACACACTGACCATTTTAATTTCACATTTAAAGTATCTTTTGATTTTTTTTTTTTTTTTTATAATTAATTTCTTATAATTTCAAATGAGTATTCAACATTTTATATCTTGTATATCAAAACATTATTCATGCATTTGTAACTGCAGGTTAAATGCATTCTTGTCCTGCACTAAACAGTGTGTAAATACATCTAAATGCCACTTCCAATGAAGCTTCTGCATTTCCTCTGCATTGAAAAGATGAGTTTGTTGATACTGATTTGCCTTATTGTTCTAAATAACTGATTCCTTTAATTAAAAACAACTAGTTTGAGATTAATAGGCCTATCCCAGGGGTGTCGAACTCAGTTCCTGGAGGGCCGTAGCCCTGCAGAGTTTAGTTCTAACCCTGCTCCAGCACACATATCATGTACTTTTCAAATAAGCCTAAATGATTAGATTAGCTGGATCAGGTGTGTTTAATTAAGGTTATATCTAAACTGTGCAGGACTGTGTTTGACACCCTTGATCCCATTTTTGCCTCCCTCCCACTGTTAAAATGTAACTAAGTAATTTTTACTCTGAGTAAATTTTAAATGAGCTACTTTTTACTTTTACTTGAGTAGATTTTTAGACTGGTACTTTTACTTGTACTTAAGTAAAATTTCATTAATGTAATGGTACTTTTACTTGAGTAGAATATTTTTGTACTCTTTCCACCTCTGCCTGATGGTTAAAAAAAAACAGCTTAGAGCATTGGATGCCAATGGTCTGTTTAAAGACAAGCAAAAGGAGGAAACGATATAGCATAAATCTGTATTGACATATGTGCTAAATAACTTTAAAGTCTTTAAAGAAGCTTAAGAGATTAATAACTATATATAATATATATATATATATATATCTATATATATATATATATATATATAAAATATATATATATATATATATATATATATATTTACAAATCAACACATTATGAATGTGTTACATTTAAATTGACAGAGCAGGATCACAAATTTAATGTCTTTAGACACTGACTCCAACTTACTGCACAATAAGGTCTAATTAATCTAAAACTAGATAAAGCCAACGACACACTCTGTACTGTGGCTCTGAAAAGAGGCTTTGGGTTGTATGTCGGTATGTATGTATGTAAGTGCTGTTGACACAAAGGAAGAAAAATAGGAAACCTGAGTGAATATGAGTGAGATATTGCAAATGTCTTTATCTATATATATCTATATATATATATATATATCTATATATATATATATATATATATATATATATATATATATATATATATATATATATATATATATATATATATATATATATATATATGAGGGGCCGAACAAGCCATAATTCATTCTGGCACTCTCACACACCAAAAATACACATCTGCTTTCACACATACATAACCCCACAAAAAAAAAACATCCCTACACACACATACATTTCTACTAGTCATAAACGCAGCAGGCTAGATTGTTTTTTAGAAGAAGTACCTCTTTAATGTGTTTAAGACACTGATGACTCTAAATTACTGCACAATGTAACTTTAATTGATCTAAACCGAAATAATTAAAAGGTGTTTGACAATCAGTAGAAACATGTACTTACAAAGCCAAGGACGCTGGGCGATGTGGCTCTGAAAAGAGCCTTTGGGTTGTATGTAGGTGCCGCTGACACACAAGCAGAAGAAAGAAAAGTAGGAAACCTTACTGATTATGAGTGAGATTTTGCAAACATCTGTATGAATTAAAAATATATGCACTTTTCAGCAGTCATTGTTCACTGAAATGAGCATGGCCAGTCATAAATGTAGGGTACAAAATTGAATTTTAAAAGAACAACTTTTTTTGTCTTTAAGACACCGATGACTCAGACTTATTATTCTAACATGAATGTCAACAATAAATCTAAAGTAAAACTCTTAAGAATGTGCCGGTTAGTTAAAAAACATCTTATTGCAAAGGATTCCAGTGATGCGTTCCATATTTTATCCACTTTTGATTGCAGCAAAATTAAATGAAGAAGAAATGACTGAACATTTAACTATTAAATAATACATTGGTCTGTTTTGATGAACAGAATAGTCAAAGAAAAAAACTATTAGTATGTTACTATAAAAACTGGCAGATCAGAGATTTTTTTATTACTTTAAGAAATACCCCTTTAATGACTTTATTAAGACATTACTAACATGCTGCATGATGTTGCTTTAATTGATCTAAACCCAAATACCGAGAGTAATCTGATAGTCAATCAAAATATATACTTACAAAGCAAAAGACTCTCTCGTGATGTGGCTCTTAAAAGAGCCTTTGGGTTGTATGTAGCTGCTGTAGACACAAGCAAAAGAAGAAGAAAGAGGACCGAATATGAGTGAGATATGTCTGTACAAATGAAAATGTTTTCAGTTTTGTGAGTGATTATTGATGAATTAGTATGTTATGATGAAACTGGCAAATCAGAGATGCAGGTTGACTGCTACTGTTTTCACTTACAACAATCAGATGGCAATCAACACTGAAAAAAACGAGAAGAGCATAATTATTTTCATGGTAAAGGTTTTCTAATTTATAAAGGCTATGATGAATGTGTAATATCTGATAATGCAAGATGAGAAGAATGCAGAGCAATGTATTTGATGAGTCCTTACAGCCCACTAACAAATAAGCCACAGTAAAAGATGCATTTTCATTCTTAAAGAATAACATTATTATTATTATCGTTGTTGTTAATAATAATAATAATAATAATAATAATAATAATAATAATGTTCTTTTATAATTGTTGTTGTTAGAAGTATAAAGTCTATGAGTCTCTTTGCGTCTGAAAACGCGAGACGCAGCGCTCAGGAAGGGTTTTTTTTTTTTTTTTTCTTTTTTGCAGCATAGAGCGCCTTCTCCGACATGTTGCAGCATATGAAACAGTTTCATGCCAACTTGCTACTGTAAAACAGAAGCTTGCAACGCTTGCCCCGCCTCCGAGTTCTTCTGATTGGGCCACTGCGTGTAAAAGTTTAAATTCTTTTAACTTGCAAAAAGACGCGAGACTAATGGTCATAGCCGTCCGTCAAGCCCGTGTTTACATAGAAAAACGCCCCTTTTAAGTCTCTCTTGGAATGGAAAAAAAATGCGTTGTGTGAATGGCCCCTTTTAAGTCTCTCGGTGATTGCGCAGCGTGAGAGGGAGAGGGGGCCCACGCGCTCATAGTCAAACCTGCACAAAAATGCACTACTTTCCATAAAAATATGAATAATGAAGACATTATTAAGAATAATTGTATAATTGTTCTCTTTAAGTAACGTTAACATGTCAGATAACTCTGAAACGAAAGAGCGTCTCTCAAACGGAGCGGATTGGCTCCATTAGCAATGACGTCACTCGGCTGTAACGGCATTTAACGGTGTTTAACGGCGCCGATGATGGAAAGTCGTTGTTTTTATGTCTTTATCGATAAATGTACCACACATTTACTGGAAAAGACAATCCAATTTCTATTACAATTGAATTGGTTTCAGGAATGAAAACGGCCGCTATTTATTTTTGTGGTTATTTCCCTAAGAAAAACGACCTCAGATCGTTTGTTATTATAATAACTTATAATTAAATTGTATTACTTTCTTTCTTCATAGTTTTAAATGTCATTTACTTTTATTGTCGGCCTGTACTTATAAAAAGTAATTTAACTAAATTAAGTAAAGTAATTTACCTCAGGAAAACGCACTGCTATGTCACTCAAACAAAATTCAGTCAGTCCGTGCGCGCGGTGGGCACAGACCCCGGCTTATATATGCCCGCTGCCCGGTTTCGCGGGCTTGGCACGCGAGTAAGGATTTAAGTATTGAGAGAAAATTGTATCTATTTATTTATTTTAAAACATATGTACATTTATATAATGACACATTGCATTAACTTAGACGTCAAAGATATAATACGTATAATATAATATCATATAATACGGTGTTTGCGTTTAAGTATATTATATTCAAAGCAATGGTGTTTTCAAAAATATAACAGTCAATATTTTATTTTTTTTTACTTTTTTTCTTACTTTTTTTTCCCTCCCAAACCGGAAGTAAAGCCGCCGCCATTCACTTTTGAAGAGTCCCAGAAGTAGCGTTTGTAAATGCTGTAATTGAGCAAGTACCCCCTATATGGTGTGTTGGCGATGTTTTAACAACAGCACAAAAACTAACAGCCATGGAATAAACCCGTTTGTGAAATCCACGAACCTTTGTTGCACCCCATGTTCACGGCCATACGGATACACAGCCAATGAGAGAAGAGCCAGCTAGGGATCTGTCGCTGAACGCGATCGAGTCTGTTCACTCTGTAAGCTTCGCGATGCGTTAATGATTGATAGGTGTGAAAAGCGTAGTATGATTATGTTGGAAATGTGTGGTTTTATGATAGTCCTATGACAGGGTTCAGTTATGGCAAACATTTTTTAAGGATGGTATTATTTGAAACTTGTGAAGCTTGTGAACACAACACAGCTAGTTTTCGGTTTTAAAGTAATATTTCGATCTTATTTTTACCATTACATATTTTATACATTATCTTATGTTTCAGCCTTTATCAGTAAAGTTTGCACACTCCAACCCAAAAGACAGCTGATGACAATTAAATTACACCGCAACAGAGAGATTTTGATTCTTTTAGATTTCATTTGATCCTAACGCAGCCGATCAACTCAAATATACGGGCCCGTGCCGCCGCCATAAATACATTTCAGCACACTTTGATTCTTAATGTAAAGAATTTATAAAGATGCAGAATATGCAAACAGTTTTTGTAAAAATAGGTTTAAAATAATTTTGGAAATTTAAAAAGGAGAAGCTCGCAGCAATACGTATAAAATTAAAAATAATTACAAATACCCATGCCAAATGGCCTAATTAGACAATCAAAGCATGTGCAGATTTTTGAGAGTGCTATTCCCGCTGTGTAATTTCTTTTACCTTGTGCAATATAGAATATAATATTAAGGTTTTTTTTGTATTATTATATGTTTATGTATTTATTCTGCGTTTTGCACCAACACAGCTGTGCATAGCTATGTTAAATTAGCAACAGAGAGATTTTGATTCTTTTAGATTTCTGATCCTGATGTTTGGCACAATGTAAAAGCTCAACTCTCTATATCATTAAATTTACCAGAAAGACATTTTTTTTTGGCAACTGGTCTTAGAATGTATGGAAGCCACCTTATGATCTAGTTGTCTAGTTGTCTGTCTCTTCTCCCCACAAACTCCACTTTCAGTTGTATGTCTCTTCTTCCACTTTCTTTTTCTTTTTCTTCTCTGTTACAAGGTAATGAACCTGTCACATCTCACAACTGATGTTGTGATTTCCTGCCATACTGTTACCCAGATGAACATCACCAGTATTATTTCTCTGTCATGTAGCCTAAATGTTGAGTGTTTTAATGTGCCATGCGTTTCATCATGGTTTTGATTTTTAGGAGCTCCTGCAAGCTGGTGGTCATATTGGTGAATGAGAATGGAGGAGATTTGCAGACCCCCATTGAGATGTTTCCCTTCCTTCGTAAGTATAAAAAGGTATAACAGCATCTGTACTAGGGGTATAACGGTCTGAATTATGGTTTGGTTTGTATCATGTTTTTAGGGTCACAATTTTGGTCAAATGTGACATTTTATTAATGTCAAATAAAAATTAACAAAATAAGCAGTACAGGCAACAGCACACACAAACACATTGGAGCAAGGATAGAAATTAAACAGTGCTTTTAGGGTTTTCAGGTAATCAAAAAAAAAAATAACACTGCATATAATCTTCACTTTATAAATTACATAAATATAAATAATTGGTTAGAAATGTTCTTCAGTTTATAGCAGCAATTTTTTTTTTCTTCTTCTGTCATTTTGTTTAACATTAAAAACAGACAGATGTCTAATATGTCTAATATTCATGCTACTGTCACAGATCCAGTATACTAATACTCCAAACATGCATTGTTTTTTTCAAACACTTATGTCCATTTAAAGCATATCTGACTATGATTTAGGGCTCCCACACTTCTTTAATATACCTGAATTTCAGACACGTATTTAACAAACTAAGTTCTTTTGAAAGCACTTGAAGCTTTGAAGCACAAAACCTAAGTTTTGTTAGAGTAGCATGTTGTTATTAAGACGGGAAGAAACAAGCTATTGATTGGGGCTGGGAGCAGAAAAAAACTGGGGGGAAAAAACACCCGTGTGAACACATGGATTGTGATCATGTGGATGCGGCCCTGCATGATGAATGTTTGAGAAGTATGGCGATATTTATCTAGCTTAGTATAACAAAGTGCAATTCAGTTATGCTTGACTTGTACTAAACTACAAAAAAATCCAAAGTTTCAAAGAATCCCTAAAAAAAGTAGTTTATATGCACATACTGGCTAACCAGGGAAACAAATACATTTATGTTTTTCAGAGTTGTTTAAATCATTGTTTTAAATAATCATTTCATGAAATTAGGCCAAATATTGGAAAAATAAATTTCTATCAATTTCCCAAATGATGGGACCAGATTGTTTATACCTAGTGTAGAATAGGTCATTCCAGTATGACACAAGTTTTTAATACTAGGAGATGGATCTTCCTACATGTTCTCTCTGCCAAACCCCTTTATTTTTTTTAGGCATGTTTTATTAGATTGTGCTGGTTTTAACTCTGTGAGAGAATGTTTTTATTCAGTTAACTCTATTGATTATTTTTTTTTTACAGTTAAGCCAGATATAGTTTTAGAGTTATTAGCAAAAATTAAAACCTAATATAATTTATAATATTTTTTATTGCCATGAAAATAGCCACAGAAGCTGGCATGGCGTTTAACACAAATGAAACAAACAAATAATCATTTTATGGTTTAGGATAAACTTCGTTTGGCATGGTGGCCACATCACCACCTCGGGTGTGCATTATTTTCCTAATAATTCAACGGCCCGTCGTCAATTATTCCTTACATAAAATAGTATGATTTCTGCCTTATTCTGTGATACGAATTCAGCTTGACTGAAAGGTGGACTGCCAAAGAAATAAGCATTTGAACTGCAAACAATAAATGTTTTGTGATTCATTTTACATTGATTTACAAATAAATACATCATAAATTGTTTTGCAGAGCAGATTATTTTCATAAATTAACTTTTTGTTGTTAAAGATGGGCTTAAAATGTACAGTGTCACAAAACACATGCAAAATACAGTCAACACAAGTTAAACTTGAATGAAAAAAAAAAGTTAACATTTCTTAATGTGGGCACAATGACAATTACTATGATGCTTATTCCACAATAAGTTTATGCTTCATGCATGTCTCTGTAAAGAGACATTACATTTTTGAAGGAAAACATTGTCTTTTTAAACCATTACTCACTGTGGAAGCATTTTGCACCAGGTAGAAAATTGCACCTGTGTTTCTATAAGGAATATTTCTATGAGCTCATGAAAAATGGAGGCAAAAACAAAAGTGTTGCATTTATAATATTGTTCATTGTATAATTGGTGTCTGCTGATGTTTAATAATACAAAAATCATAGAGGTGTCACGTTTACCACAAGGGCACAGGTTAAAAAAAAAAAAAGTCTGTTCTAGCACAACAGTTTGGAGTGGACAGAAAATCTTTTCGGTAGTGAGTGAAGGCCAAAGTCAGAGGTGATGCTCACCAGGGACGGGAAGACCTTCCTCAGTTCAGCGCTAGACAGCAAGATTTCAGACTGTCTAAGTAGACTGTAAACAAGAACCTAGATTATGTTATACAGGCTAAGTGTAAAATGAAAGAAGAAAAATGTGAAGTGAGGTGATACAAACGTGGTTTAGACTAGTGTGTCTTTTTACAGTCCTAACAGGTCCAGTGTGGCTATGGGGTTAAATGTTATTAGTACAGGTGATGAGCGCTAGCAAACATTAGTAATAATTACTAAAATTAATTTGAAAACACTTCTGTGCATTAAATTAAGCATTGTAGTGTTGCCTTATGACATTTAAAAATGTAATGTTATTTTTAAAACCATGACTCCAGTTTTCATCTACAAAGCTTGGATTTCTGCAAGGAAAATAAAAATAAGTTATTGAATGTTAAGTCTGTATTTGCTGTGAAATAGCATGTGAAGTCTGTGTGGCCATAACCTTAAATACAATACCAGCAAGCATGCAAATTGTAAAAATAATTAACAGGCCAGTCAAACTGAACAATATTTCAGCCTGTCAAGCAAAACTTACTTGTCTCCTATTTTCTTTTTCAGCGAGCTGATTACAGATGTTCCACTGCTGTCATTGGCATGATTATCATCTGACAAGAATATTGTGTAATTTCTATTCTTGTGCCATGATTGTCCTTTGAACTTGAATATTTGTATTCATTTGTTCTGGTTTTTGTGTTTTTTGTCACCACTGTCCTTTTTTTTAATACATATTAATTGATAATGTCCTATACTGCTGTAGTATTTACACATTTTGAGAATTGCATAACACAAATCAGTGACTGTACTTTTTTTGTGTGTGTGTGTGTGGTGTGAAGAACTAAATGTGTCATGGTAAATTAAATATGTTAATAAGAGGGTTTCTGTGTTTCATGCAACATTATTGTATGAAGTAGCTAAACTTAACTAAGTAAACTTCATTTAAACATATTTGCATAAATACCATAAACGTATAGTTTGTAGGTGATAAGCCATTATGCATTTAAAATTAGTCAATAACTGAATTTGGTTATTGTCCCAATCCAGTGTGCAAATGATAAATAGAATTATGTGATCACTTGTAGATGATATACATAATGACAGTTATACACTTGTTTTGTCTTAATTGTAATTAATGATACTGCATTTTACAAATAGGAGAAAACCCTTTATATTCTTTGATAGTATAGATAATAGGGGATTGAGTAAGTCTGAGCTTTTTACAAAGCACTACACTTGCAGGTGGGTAGAAAGCTTAGATGTCTGATACATAAAGCCTAAAAGTGTGTTGTTTTTATCTCTTGCACAGTAAATTTATGGTAGGCCCTATTCGTTTTTCATTGTACATTTATGAAATGCATGGGGATGTCTCCTCCTTAAGGAGGATTTTTGTCTCCCAGTAGTGAATTTTATAAAAAGTCAAAATAATGAGTTGTTTTTGTCAAGCGAATAAACGTGTTCCTTTTTGTGAAATTATATTTTCTAACAAATGTACCGCGTAGCAATAAAATCTTTAAAATAAATGCGGTTTGTTTTAGATTATGGCGTATGGACGTTGCAGACTAAAAACGCGCAGACATGTACTCGTAATGAAATTACGGGCAAGTGACGTTGCAGTTACGTTGGCAGTAAGTCATAAAGTTACCAATATATTACCAATAGAGTACCTATCTGGGACGTGCTTGGTAATATTACGACGTCAGGACGACGTACTGACAACGTTGTGAGTTGATAATGTGATGGTAATAAAATTACGGGCATGCGACGTCGTAGTTACGTTGTCAATTGGTAAGTCATGGAATTACCAAAAATTACCAATACGTTACGTAACTGTTACATCGTGTGTTAGCAGGGTACATTAGCTTATATAACACTTAAGGCTAAAACATAAGCAGAGGATTTTTTGAATTAAAAAAAAAAAGGTGGTTTTTATCCATTTAAAGTATAAGAAAATGAATAAATAAATCCAAATAATTTAATGTGACAGCTGTACTGTTCATATTAGACCCAGATTATTTCCTGGATAGGCTATACAATAGAGGAGGTTGCACGTTGAATTGACGCGACCAGACTGTACAGACGCGCTCATTCAATGTGCACGCGCGCCATGAACCTGTACCACTGATATATATTATAGATCAGTGACATGCACGCTGTTTGCGTACCCAATTCTCCTGCTTGATCGAGTTCAAGCCAAACAGTGACAACAGCGCCTACTAGGGTCACAGAATACGATGGTCACAGAATTTGGTGTAACACCGGCAACACCGCAATAATGTCATATTTTCCAAGCTCACCCGAGCGAACTTGCGGATGTGTCGAGTATTAATCGGCCTTGACACAGAGAAAGGGACTGATGGCTGGCCAGCCAGGGTTCGTCTTTTGGAGAAAAAATTGCACATATTCAATGGAAACAGCGGTCCATTCGGCGCGAGCAGCGGTCCACTTTGGCATATTTTTGCTCATTACCATCAATACTCCGTCAATACTGAAACGCGCGTGAACTACAAAGCCTATTTTACCTGATGAATAATAGTTAAGCTTCAAATGGGCAACATCACAAATATGAGAGAGGTAAGCCCAGTGGCGGATCTAGAGATTTTTTCCTGGGGTGGCATGAGGTTTCAGGAGGGGGCCATGGACATTAATCATAATTTAAAATGCTACGGTTTTCATTGAATGTATTTTGTTTTCTACTAGAGTTGAGCCGGATACTCGGCTGAAACGAGTATCCGGTAAGGATAAAGCACTTTTGCCGAGTATAAGTATTATACGAGTAATACGAGTCAATATCTGTGCTCGGATTAAATAAAAATTCTCATTGGGTTGCTGACCGTGTCTGCGTTCTGTGATAGGCTAGTCACAGTGCCCCTCCCCTACACACATACGCTCTGCTCACTCACACACAGAACACTGAGAAGAGAACAGCGCTCTCTCTCTCTCTCTCTCTGTCTCTCCCTCAGTCACTCAGGTTCGTGGGTCTTTTTCTTCTGGTTTGTTTTTTACTTTGGTTTGTAGTACTTACTTATTAACCAGTAGAGTTTTGGTAAACGTGGGGTTTGTTTAGACCAGGGGGCAAGGAAGTCGACCGGAAGTTGAAGTCGGCCGCGTGCCGCCATCTTGTAGCAGAAACTTCACTTGCGTTAGCATCCCATTGACTCCCATTCATTTTTGCGTCACTTTTGACAGCGAATAACTTTACATCTGAGGCGTTTAAAGACTCCATTTGTCCATTATTTATTTCTAAAGATACACGACAATGTATAAAGGGCTCCATTACCTTCTATGTTACATTATGGCCTCGTAGAAACAGTTTTTGTAAAAATAGGCTAACGAATGCGTCATAACCACTCGACTCTCTGTGTCGCACAGTAGAGAAATTACCGTACAGACAGGAGGAGAAGCTCGCAGGCAATCGGGGAGACGTCAAGAGATATGGCGTACTGGCGTTTACATTTTAAAATACTATACAAAATAATTAATCAGAATACTTACTCCCTGCTCACTCAGGCCAAAGAACTCCCCGCTCAAGCTCGCCGTCTCTGCAAGATTAACGATGGCAGTTTGCACGCACAGCTACTAGAAGATTTACATCTGTCAGACAGGTTGCTGACGTCATCAAGCTTAGTTTGAGTCTGCGCGTCAGAAACGGAAGTTCTAAAAATCGCTAAAAACGGGCTTCACTTGTCTCAATTGAGTTCCAATGGGGTCGCGTGTGTCCATTTCTTTTACTGTCTATGGTTTAGACGTGGTGCTTGGTAGAATGCGACTCGCGTTGCGTCTCTGCCTGTCGGAGAATGTTTTTTTTTCATTTTTAAACGTCAGCTGGCTTTAACCAGTTGTTTGACTTCACGCACTGAGTGACACTTATTTCTTGCTGTATTTCATAAAAAATAAATAAAGGTAGCTGTGGTATGTAAAACTATATTACAAATTAATTAGCTACACACACGCACACACACACACACACACACAGTCTCTTTCTCCCTCTCTCTGCCGGTCATCTGAGTTTTTTTTTTTTTTTTTTTAACCGTCTGCTGGCTCTAACCAGTTTTTTGACTTCACGCACTGTGACACTTTCTTGCTCTATTTAATAATAAAAATAAAGGTAGTTGTGGTATAAATAATATTACAAATTAACACACACAAACACACACACATACCTGGTGTGGAAATAAAAAAAAATAACCCCCCAAAAAATATCACACTGATTATAAAAAAATTAAAGGGTAAAAAAAAGAAAGTTATGTTGAGATGAAAACTCTTGTTCATTACATTTAACTTCATAATTGCAACCGTTGTTGTCGTGATCAAAACCATTGATCTGAAGCTCAATGCTGATGCTGTCATGTAAATAGTTTTCTAATCAGCAATAAATATAACAATTTCTGATCAACCGCTATCAATTGCATGCTTAAAATAACATACCGGTTAAAGCCCCGCCTGTTTTAAGTCAACCAGACCCACTTCCGGGTTAAATCCCGCCCACTTTCGGGTTAGGCCCCGCCCAGATACAGATAATTCGTATGGTTAACAGATACAGATACAGATAATGCTGTATTCGCTCATCCCTATTTTATACACTACATTACATGGAGTGGGAGTCAAATCAGAGATGTAGCTGGGTTTTTGGATAGTGTGGGTCTTAATTTGTGAATTGTGGACCCTTTTTCTGTGTAATCACTATCAACAGTCTGTGTAGTCTACACTAAAATTGTACTGTGTGAAAAAGCAATTCTTGGGGGATTTGGGGGGTATGCTCCCCAGGAGATAAAAAAAAAAAAAAAAGACCCTTCAAATGATGTCTCTAGTGAGTTTTGAGGAAATCATGGACAGATTTAGTCATACAACATAAGCCATCAATAGATTTAGGTTATCTGGATTGAAACAAGATTATAATGCAGGATTGTTGCAATGATAACCAAAACATTTTCCTCTGATTCAATAAAGACTCAGTGAAGTACCTTTTTAGTCAAACATTATTTTTGGATTTTTTACAATATAACATACAACAATTTAAAATGTACATAAGAATGTCATTCATAATCTCTCTCTCTCACACACACACACATCTCAGCTAACACAACCCACCCTGCACACAAAATTTCTCCTACCTGTAAACTGCTGATCACTTGTGGGCACAACACTCAAAAACACAATTTTCTGAGCAAGACCTCAAAATCCACAGGAACTATGGAATTCATATTAACTATAGTTTGGCCATTTCAGCCCAAGATAAACATTTATGGATGCCAGGCATTTGTGAGGCTCCATACTGTATGCAGAAAACATACGAAAAATTTTGTGACAAAAGTAGTTTAGACACAGCTAGGCGGCTAGACTAACGTTATAGACCCTTATCTGACCTGTCTGATCATAGAAAAATTCGCTGAGACAACAGAGTATTGCGGATGTAAATAACTTACAACATGTGGTTTGTTGCAGGGCAACACGTTACCTGTCTGCTTCTGGACTTTTTTGACTTGGGGTCAAAACTTTACCTCTAAACTCACTGCTAACTGCTAATTAACCTCTCTTCTCCGAGACACTGCGTACTGCAGACAGATGTACTGTGCTGCCCTGCTACCACTGACTGGTGAAATAATTCACGGGGGTCGCTGCCGTGCTGGTGATGGGTGAACCCATTGTGACTGTGAGGGGGAGGGGTATTCTAAATCTGCGATTTCTGTTTGAGATGAGTTTGTTGCGGGTCTCCTTGTTCTTCAACGTGTAGGCTATGAACATAAAATATACTTAAAAAATATTATTTGATTTATAAATGGGGTGGCAACAGGGGTGGCAAGACTTTTGGTGCGTTCAAGTCCTCCTGGGAATTTCCGTACGTACGAGGAGGACGTCCGGGGCTGATGACGTGAGGTGCGTTCAAGTCAGTTTTGTCGGAGCAAGATGGCGCTGTACCTTCTACAACTGGTTATCATGAAAAATGCTAAACGGAGAGATAAAAAAAATGTTAAAGCCATGTGCAATGTTGCGAATAAAACCATTGTCTCGTCTAAAGTTGCACAAATGTTAGGATTTTTTAGTTGTAATTCATTAACTTGCTGCTTTGATAACAAGATTAATGATGATCATGATGAAAAAAATGATAGTTTATAGACCTAGGAACATTGAAATTCAATTAAAATTTACCCTCAAACTACAGACGTTCATCCATTGATTCCGCCGTGTTAATCACTGACCCGCCCCCAAACTCGTACAGATCGGGGCTTAAACGAAAATCCTGGAGCTCCCCCACTGGTATTTTACGATATTGTTGGCGTTCATGTGCCTTCAACTCGTAAATACGATCGATACGAGATGACTTGAACGCACCATTTATCCCAGGGGGTGGCAGCTGCCACCCTTTGCCACCCCGTAGATCCGCCTCTGGGTAAGCCCAACCTTACCTTATGTTTCCTTTAAATTATTACTATTATTTTATTTTT
The DNA here is from genome assembly GCF_018340385.1 of Cyprinus carpio. Lineage (NCBI taxonomy): Eukaryota > Metazoa > Chordata > Actinopteri > Cypriniformes > Cyprinidae > Cyprinus > Cyprinus carpio. Next base: position 8,335,056 of record NC_056573.1, read on the forward strand.
TGTTTTTAGCTAAGCCTATATTATTATATACTGCAATTATAATTATCCATTAGACTTATATATTTAAAATTTTTTGTTCTGTTCTGATAAATTTTGTTACATTTAAAGGATTTTGTTGTAAAGTGAAGGGAACTAAAAATATCCTGTTGGTACATTAGCCTAGAAACATTATTTAGGCCTGCCGTTATTATTTCTGATGTAATAAAATGCAACTTAGACATGACTTTATATTTTTTTTTTCCTCCACTTAATTTCTTTTTTAGCGCGTTTTTAAAAAAAAAATCAACAAAAAAAAAAAAGTGAGATTAATCAATTAAAATTTGTAGGAACAGAGTCTGGACCTAATCTAGGCTATGTTGTTAACTATTTACAAGTTTTGTGTGTTTTTGCGGGGGTTTTTTTTCTTTTCTTTCTTTTTCATTTTTTTTTTTCGTTGCTCAGCTGTGGACGATTTAAAAATGTTTTCTTTTCTTTCTTTTTCATTGCATCTGAAAAGTACTTTGTGCATGCGCATTCACTTTGTACGCTCTGCGCAGAACCTGCCTCTCGCGTTGCTCAGCTGTGGACGATTTAAAAATGTTTGATATAATGGTTGCTGTCCCATTTTATACAGGAATTGTTCATTTAAAAAAAAATCTAATTATATTGTTAGTTTTATGCTAACATGCAATCAAGGTCTTCGGATACTATAAGATACAATTTCATTTAGGGTAACATGCACTGTGACATTTGTACTGTTTCAACTTATAAACTCCTTAAGATTTTTTAAATCAGTTTAATAGTATTGAGATTCAAGCTGAATCTAGTATATAAAAAAAAATTATTTGCTTAAATTATTTCTATGAATTAATAATATGTTAGCATGACTTTTTCATCATATCACTTTTTACGAGCTGTATTTGTTTTCCGAAACCAAGCACCCACTTTTTTCTTTTTTAAATCTTATATTCGCTCGCATATCTCCAACAACTGTATAAATATTTTTTTTATTTTTTTTTTTGAGGAAGGTGCCACTGTCAGGGTAGTCAAAAGATAATTACATCATCATTAGAGTTGCCAGGTAAATTCAGAAATGGAAAATAAGGGCTAACTGAGATTCTTTCTTTTATTCTTTATTTATAATGTTTATTCTTGTAGAAAATATGTGTTTATTCTTTAAGAAAAATAAGGGAAAGAATAAGGGATGATCCAAATATTTGTAATGATATATTTTTAATAATGTAGGCCTATATCTGCCTGCAGTTAAAAAGTTATCATATTTGTTTTGCTTCACCCATTTATGTAGGCTAAAATTATAAAAAATAAAAATAAAAATAAAAATGAGGTGAAAATACTGTGAAATTACAAGTGGCATGGGATTTTAAAGCATAACAACTGAAGGTTTATGACGTTAGTCAATAAAGCATTTTTTTTAAACAATGGCACTTAAAGTTTTCAACTAAAATATTATTTCAACCATATAGCCTGTGAATACAGTAGGTGGCCAACCAAAATGATGGTTCTACCGCCGCCGCGGCATCTGCAAAGTGCATTTGCAGCTTTTGACCGCTGAATGGCGCTTTAACCACAAGTTATCAAACAAGCGCATCAAAGCACATTTTCGCAAATAGACGTCAGTTTTGCCTCGCTGATGTGTTGCATTTGACAGCTGCAGTCGGGGGAAAATGAAAGAAAAACACTGTAGTTAAAATATTTAATATTCACAGATGAAAGTTTGGTACTTATGAAGTTAAGTGCATTTCTTAGAACGAATTCAAGCAGGTTAAATGTCAAGCCTGTGCCTGAGCTTATATTTTCTCTAAGCTACATGGTATTAAACCATATTTTAGATTTGACACATTCAATAGGTGTGCAGTATTATTTATAATATATGAATTATGTGTTATATTATTCTGAAGAAATTGTGGTTTACTTTGCATCGGAGCATTAAAAGTGGTAGCCTATTTAATTGAGCTAGGCTACATGGATTAATATGCAAAATGTCAATATTATCATATATTAGGACTATATTTTCCTTTAATAAAACAATAAAAACAACATGCATTTTTGTTATTCGTTACTTGTCCTTTATTTTGACAGATAACTTCTTGAGAAAATATATTTGTCTGTACACTGATTAAGAAATTGTTGCATGTTTTATGAATTATTTCCTTTATTTTAGTAAAACGTGAGGCACTGTATAATTTCGTTCCCATTATTTAGGCCTAATTAGCCTAAAACAAGAAACGAATAAATTAAACCTGCACAATTTAGCTAAATCATTGAAACTCTAAAGAATGGACTGATTAATAAAACGTCCTCATGTTTAAACTCAAGTTCTCTCATTATAATCAACAAAATGCACACGATGTAAAAAAGAGCTTCATTAATTGACAACTTAAGTGATTTTAAAGGGAGCCTTCTTTACTTGCTTTCATATAATTTAAATAAAAAAATAAAAAAAATTGCAGCCGCATTTATGTGCATGTGTGTAAAATATCAGAGTGCAAGATTTGCGCGGCGCGTGTGATGCTGAGTGCGACATGCAGCATTTATTGTTATTTATTTTATCTTCATTACAAATCTTGTTTGGTTTTATTTTGGATAATTGCATGTAAAAAATTATTTACGTTGTAATGCATATGCAAAATGTGAATTATTATTCATATTCAGTTCAATTCAATTCAAGTTTATTTGTATAGCACTTTTTACGATACAAATCATTGCAAAGCAACTTTACAGAAAATTAAGTTTCTACAATATTTAGTAGTAGCTTATCAGTGATGACTGTCAGTTTATGTGCATACGGCAGAAATGTTCAGAAAAATCAATAAAAGACGTAAACAAACAGACGATTACCACAATAAACAGCAATTATGCAATCAAACTTATAGCAAAATGTGGTAGTTCTGTATGTTGTCTCTGGGTTAGCTTCATCTGAGGTCCTCTGAGGGGTTGGCATCATCTCTTCTCAGATGTTCTGGATCCAGACTGGAGCTTGAGTAAATCCTAGTTACCAAGTTATTTACATGTCGTGGCAAAACAGAGAAACAAATAGAGACATAATTAGCGTAGCTGCTGTTCCAGCCAAGTAAAATTAATTAGTTTAACCCAAGCTAAAGAATAATAATGCGCATTTGATCAGATATAACTGCAGTCCAAAATTATGAGATGCATTATTTGAATGCGTGAATGCAAGGTGTGTTTTTAATCTAGATTTAAACAGAGGAAGTGTGTCTGAAGCCCGAACATTATCAGGAAGGCTATTCCAGAGTTTGGGAGCCAAATGCGAAAAAGCTCTACCTCCTTTAGTGGACTTTGCTATCCTAGGTACTATCAAAAGTCCAGAATTAATAGACAAAATAGAGCATAACATAAATAATCAAAATACAAGACTAGTTAGGTACGCAGGAGCTAAGCCATTAAGGGCCTTATAAGTAAGTAATAATATTTTGTAACTGATACAGAACGTAATAGGTAGCCAGTGCAAAGACTGTAAAATTGGGTAATATGATCATATTTTCTTGACATGGTAAGGACTCTACCCGCTGCATTTTGGACTACCTGTAGCTTGTTTATTGAGGATGCAGGACAACCACCTAGCAGTGCATTACTATAGTCCAGTCTAGAGGTCATGAACGCATGAACTAGCTTTTCTGCATCAGGAACAGGTAACATGTTTCGTAGCTTGGCAATGTTTTCTAAGATGGAAGAATGCTGTTTTTGTAACATGGGAAATATGATTTTCAAAAGACAAGTTCTGTCTAATATAACACCCAGATTTTTGACAGTAGAGGAAGTAACAGTACATCCGTCTAATTGCAATTTGTAATCTACGAGATTCTGTGTAATGTTTTCTGGTCCAATAAGTAATATCTCTGTCTTATCTGAATTTAATAGGAGAAAATTATTGGTCATCCAATCTTTTACATTTTTAACACACTCTCTTAGCTTAGATAATTTAGAAGTTTCACCTGGTCTTGTTGAGATATATAGTTGAGTGAGTATCATCAGCATAACATGGAAACTAATCCCGTATTTCTAATGATATTACCAAGGGGCACATGTATATTGAAAACAGCAGAGGACCTAGGACAGATCCTTGTGGCACTCCATATTTTACTGGTGATAAATGAGATGACTCCCCATTTAGATAAACAAAGTGGTAGCGATCGGACAGGTAGGATCTAAAACATCTTGAAGCCTGCCCTTGGATACCTGTATAGTTTTGTAATCTATCTATGAGTATGTCATGATCTATGGTGTCGAACGCAGCACTAAGATCAAGTAAAACTAGCAATGAGATGCACTCAAAGGTAGCCAAACATCCGCCATTAAAGCAAGTAACAGTGAGTAAAGCAATTGTAAGGTGTGTGAATGGAGTATTAGCGATGCACGCGGGTTTAGCGACAACCACGCTGGAGATGCTAATGGGCAATAAGCTACTAGCGGACTCGGGAAATCAAAATAAAACTAGTGATAACAAGGCGCTCTGATTGTTATTGTTGTAGAATACGATAGAGGATATATTCACACATTATATAAATGAAAATGATGGTGTATAAAATAGATTTCAACAATAAAAAATAGACGATAGAGAAATAACGTGACGGAGCTCAAACTAGAGGCATACGACAGAGGCATTTAAGCAAAAAGCATAATATTCAAGTGTTTGTGTGAAAATTATTATTGCGTGTGCATGACAGGGAGGCACCCTCTCGATCACTTGAATTTTTTCCTGATAATGAAATGAATGAACTTATAATTGTGGTGTCTCACATACATGACAAATATATCTACAGAAAGCTTGAAATTGCTTTTAACCTAATCAATTCAGAATAAAAGCATTATGTAATCTGTGAGGGTTGTATTTCTCTCTAAAGGCGCGTCCACGTGGAGAGAGTCGGCACTGAGAATTTCATCTTGCAGCCGACAAGAAAACATGTGTTTATTAATAAATAATTAAAATGTCTCCTTTTTCATAGTTATTAGGCTACTTCTACCTGTGCTTTGTGGCAAACTTAATGCATGTGCTTCAGCGTGGAATATATTAAGGCTCATCATGGATTAAAGATGGTAATAACAATAAAAATCTTAGATGGATTATTGATTATGTAAATTGAATAAAATTTGCGATTAGTTGAATAATGACAAATGAACGACTAGTAACTAGAAAAATCTTACGTGGGGGCAGACCTATTAAATACCATCTAGACATCTCTGTTAAAGTTTTTAAAGCATTTTATATGCGTTTGCATAAATTCTGCTTTCAGAACGGTCTGTAACAGAGAGATGCCTTAACATTGATTTTTCCTCTGAAACACAAAAACGAAAATTGAAATAAAATTTATATTTCATGTTTTGAGAATGGCCAACCCTTTTCTGCAGATATTGTTGCTTCTGGTTTGTGCATTGTAAATAGGCTACAAAAAAATAAATAAAAATAATGTCTCCAACATTATTCTGACGTTTTTTGTCACGTCTGTAACGCATGTGTATTTCCCAAATCTAAAATAGCCTATAAAACATGTTCATAGACGGATACTTTACTGATGTCTGGACTCTGTTTGGGATTTAGAAAAACATAAAGAGATGGTTCAATATATTGGTTATGAAAAGGCTACATTCTGTGAGAATTTATATTTCATAGTCTAAAAAAATATTGTTTAGACGAAACAAAATAAAATTAACGCAACAGTTTGCATCATTGTTTTTTTCTGAAATTAAGTTATAATAACTAATGAACTATATTGCACTATACAGCAGTCAACATTTGAAGTGGATCAAAACCTTTCTTCAAAGTTGTCCTAAAACCAAAATGACGAGTTCTATCTAAACCTGCTCAGCAAGTTTGATACCCTCATAAGACACTGTCCATATGAAAGAGCATGAGATTCACACATTTATATCAACCCCCACAAGCTATACAGAACTACCCCCGCAACCCCCCCTCCAACTGAAACTGAATTCGGTCTGTTTGTTGGCTGCGAGGAACGGTGTTTTATCATGTTACTGGGTTGAAACATGCCTGCACTCACAGCAGCCCTATTCTTTTTATTCATTATTTTCTCGCAGTCCATATTGTTATTTTCACAAGACCATAATAATAACAAATCATCAATTGATAATTAATCATTATTTTACAAAAATCATTGTTATTTGTAAACGTAGCGTTTGCGGAAGGCTTTAAGACCAAGCATAATCCTCGGTCAGCTGCTCCCGCTTGACAGCGCCCGGGACTCGCGCAAACTGACCCAACATTTAGCAAGGCAGGAAAACATTCAGTCTGCCTGAAGGAAGACGTATTTCATTGTAAGTTAATGCTGTGAAATAGAGAGTTATATAGAGAGAGGAAAAAAAAAAACCTAGTGTAGGCTATTCTTTAACTTGGACCTCATTATATTGAAGTACAAATCCAAACACCAGAAGCAACCTACACTCTCGCTCCAGTGTTCTTTCATTGAAAAGTATGCACTTTATTTATTCACAGGCTACATGGTTGAAATAATATTTTAGTTCAAAAATCTTTTGAAGTGCCATTGCTTTAAAAAAAATGCTTTATTGGCTAACGTTTCATAGACCTTCAGTTGTTATGATTTAAAATCCCATGCCATTTGTAATTTCACAGTATTTTCACCTCTTAAATTACCAACCTTTAAAGTCACAATTCTATAATGGTCAAATTTACTCAGGCCCGATGGCATTTTTTAATGACATTATTATTTTTTATTATTATTATTTTTTTTTTGAATATTTGTAGCCTACATAAATAGGTGAAGCAAAACAAATATGACACATAATAACTTGGATCGTCCCTATTTTTTGCCTTATTTTCTTAAGGAATAAAAAAAACACTTATTTTTCTACAAGAATAAACATAACACATTATTAATTCATAGAAATAATTTAAGCAATTAAAACCTTTTTTTTAAACTTGAATTTCAATACTATTAAACTGACTTTAAAATCTGACTTTAGAATGTCACAGTGCATGTTAAATAGCCTAAATGAACTTGTGTTAACAATATAATTAGAACTAACAATATAATTTTTTTTTTCCTAAATGAACAATTCCTGTATAAAATGGGACAGCAACATTTATATCAGACATTTTTAAATCGTCCACAGCTGAGCAACGGGAGGCAGGTTCTGCGCAGAGCGCACGAAGTAAATATGCTGCACAAAGTCATTTTCAGATGCAATAAAAAAAAAAAATAAAAAAAACCTGGATAGCCTAGATTAGCCCCAGACTCTGTTCCTAAGTATATAATGTAAATTTGTTTTCGTTTGCTGCAATGTTTTTTTTTTTCTTTTTTTTTTAAACACATTAAAAAATAAATTAAGTTTGTGAAAGGAAAAAAATATATAAGTCATGTATAAGTTGCATTTTATTACATTCAGAAATAATAACGACAAGCCTAATAATGTTATAATGTACCAACAGGATATTTTTAGTTCCCTTCACTTTACAACAAATCCTTTAAATTTAACAAATTTATCCGAAAAAAAACAAGAATTAAAAAATATATAATTCTTATGGATAATTATAATTGCAGTATATAATAATATAGGCTTAGCTATAAACAAACAAACAAAAAAATTATAATAATTTAAAGCAATACATAAGGTAAGGTTGGGCTCTCTCATTCTCTCACTCGGGAGAAATCAAAACGTTTCCATATTCGTGATGTTGCCCATTTGAAGCTTAACTATTATTCATAAGGTAAAATAGGCTTTGTAGTTCACGCGTGTTTCAGTATCGATGAAAATAAAAATCATAATTAGCAAAAATATGCCAAAAAAGACCGCTGCTCGTTGAACGGCTGCACTGTTTCCACTGAATATGTGCGCGTGAGGCACCAGCTGAAACAGAAAATTCGAAATTTTTGGTCACACAGTAAAGGCATAATTCAAAAATGCAAAGTGTTAGCAGTTTGAAAAATCAACAATAATAACAGAGTTAATAATAATTATTGTTAAATGCTGGCCCGTTCTCTTTTCGCTCTGCAAATGGAACCTGAAGATTTTTTAAAACCAAACCGAATGAACCGAAATGAAAACATTTAGCTTTTTATCCACTATATATATATAATATATATATATATATATATAACTATTATCCATAAGGTAAATATATATATATATATATATATATATATTATAGACCTTATATTTAATGACTGTTTAATAACAATAGCATGCATAAGATCCTTTGTGTAAAGGTCTTTCTTTTAATTTTGGATGAGTAGACTGTAGCCTAAGACTATCCCACGTTTTAAAAATTAACTCACTGCTAAATTTTTAATGTTTTTTTAAAGATGCTACAATGTTATATCATAATGTTATTGTTGTTTTACTTCCTCCTTTTATCTCATTTTTACAATTACATTCAGTTCACAATCCGTCCCTTTGCGCCACCTGACGGTAGTTTCGTGAATGATTTTAACACGCAACTGACTTGCAGTTAACGCCGCGGCGGTATTATCCATTATGGTTGTCTACCTACTGTTCTTTTCAATGAAGAACCCCTTAGAGAGTGTAGGTTGCTTCTGGTGTTTAGATTTGTACTTCAATATGATGAGATCCAAGTTTCAAGAATAGCACTACACTAGGTTTTTTTATTTTTTTCTTAACTCTCTATTTAACAGCATTAACTTACAATGAAATCCTTCAGGTAGGCTGAATGTTTTGTGCCTTGCTAAATGTTGGGCTCATGATCAATAAGTTGTATTCGCCTCAAACTGATTTTGTTAAATCAAACCACGGATGGTGAAGCTGGGTCAGTAAGCGCGAGTTGCGCTCGCTGTGAAGCGGGAGCATCTGACGGAGGATTCCGCTTGGTCTTAAAGCCTTCCTCAAACGCCTACGTTCACAAATAACAATCCTCCCCCCAATGATTTCCTCAAAAATATGATTAATTATCAATGATAATTTGTTATTATTATGGTCTGGTGAAAATAATAATATGGGCTGCGAGAGAGTAATCGAATAAAAAGAGTAGCTACAGCTGCTGTTCCCTTTTAGTGCAGGAATGTTTCAACCCAGTAAACATGACAAAACAACGTTCCTCGCAGCCAAAAAACAGACTGAATTCAGTTCAGCTGGAGGGGTTGGGGTTTTGGGGTATCCACTTCAAATGTTTGACATACTAGTGCAATCTAGTTTATTAGTAATAGTTTGGCAGAGGAAGTTGCCTAAAAAAAAAAAAAAAGATGCAAACTGTTGCGTTAATTTTATTTTGTTGCGTCCATACAATATTTTTTAGAGTGTGAAATATAATTTTTCACAGAATGTAGCTTATTCATTACCAATATATTGAGGAAACATTTTAATTATTTATTAATAAACACATGTTTTCTTGTCGACTGCAAGATGAAATTCACAGTGCTGACTCTCTCCACATGGACGCGCCTTTAAAGAGAAATGCAACCTTCATAGATTTACATAATGCTTTCATTTTGAATTCATGCATTTAAAAAAGTAGACATTCAAGCTTTCTGTAGATATTATCTGTAGTAGTGAGACAACCCCAATTTTAAGTTATTTCATTATCAGGAAAAAAATTGGAGTGATCGAGAGGGGCGCCTCCCTGTCATGCATGTGCATTAATAATTTTCGCGCACAAACCACTTGAATATAGAATAATAATTCACATTTTGCCCCATATGCATTATAAAGTAAGTCAATCCTGGGTACTGCCCTAACAACCACCCTGGGTACCTTTAGCAAACCACATAGTATGTGCTAAAAACATGCAAATAAACACCACTATTAACCCTCCATGGTAATAGTCAAGGTACCTAGCACACACACTATAAACTTACTAAAACACCATAGCAAACCACCCTTCAGCACATAGGCAACCACCAATAATGCCTCTATTAACTGCCCTAGCACCCACCAGAACACAATCACAACCACCTATCAGCACCATAGTAACCACCTAGCAACCACTGAGAACACCTTATCAACTGCCTAACAATGACACAGAGTACTCTAGCAACAACATGGTAACCATTCAGCAAGTACCCAGATTACACTAGCAACTAACTAACAACAAAAAGCTACCAATCACCCTTAAAAACCACACCAAAACACTTAGCAGCAATGATACAACATATTCTCCAGCATCACTGAGCAGTGTGTGTGGCAGTGGGGAGAAGGATGGAAGCTTAACAAGACAAGACAAAAAAGTTTATCAGCAGCGTTATGGACCTGTAAATAGCTGTAGCATTACATATAGCTGCTCGCATAAAATTCAAGGCATTGATGTTTGCTTACAAAACCACCACTGGCTCTGCACCCCTTTACCTAAATTCATTACTTGAGACTTATGTGCCCTCTAGAAGCTTGCGTTCTGCAAATGAACGTCACTTGATTATGCCATCCCAAAGAAGCACAAAGTCACTTTTACGGACTTTTAAAAAATTAAATGTTCCCTCCTGGTGGAATGACCTGCCCAACTCAATCCAAGCAGCTGAGTCCTTAGCCATCTTCAAGAATCGGGTTGAAAACATCTCTTCCATCTTTATTTGACCCTCTAACTTAGCACTCACTATTCTTATTCTACTAATCTAACTAGCTTTCTAATCTTTTTGTATTCTGTTTTCTTTTCATTTATTATACAATTAACAAAAGCAAAACAAAGACCTCTAATACTAGCTTGCTCTATTATTTTTCTATTATATCTGTTTTTTTAATTATATTATTTAAAAGCCCTTTGCTATGTGTACTACGTTAAGCTAACTGAGACTTGTTATAGCACTTGTATATCATTGCTCTTTTGTTGTTTTTGATTGCTTCCATTGTCCTCATTTGTAAGTTGCTTTGGATAAAACGTCTGCTAAATGTAAATGTACATGAATGAAATGAGTTTACTGATTATGATGAGAACATGATGGGGTTCATTTATTGGACAGGGGAAATTATATATTAAAAATATATACGGTGGCATGTTATTAGCATATAAAATCTTAAAGAAATCTACAAAAAAAAAAGTCTACAAAATTGTCCTTCTTAGTGATGTGTATATATTATATTTTATGTATGTATCATTGCATTACATATGTATATCATTATATTACATCAAGGTATATACATCCAAACATATTTTAAAGTTCTTTGGTTTTGTCTGCATTAGAGGTGGGAATTTAATATTTAAATATTTAGCATTTAAAGAATTTAATATTTCTGGTTGTAATGATTCTTGTTCCTTAAAAGTATCAAATAAAATATATATATTAAAGACAAAGTTAATCACTAAATTCATTATATAATGTCTCTTTAATTTGAAAGTACTGATTGTAAAGTACTCATTATTAATAATGCTGTTATATGACTCATGGTGGTGTACACTATTGTTGCTTGACATTTGTGCATGATCTAATTCTGAATATTAGCGCAATATTGCATGAAAGAGTGCATTTTTTAAGGTATTTTAGCAGAGATTAGTCATTAGTCATCAACGTTAGGCCGCTGGAGATCGATGGTATCTTTTCCTGCTTGAATGTGCTTTTAGGACAGTATTTCCTTATATTAACTGCCTATTTAAGAAATACATTTGTTTGAGGTGACCGTGAGGCATTAGAAATCCGTGAGGCCTGATTAATGCTGCGTGTTGGGCGTGATTAATGCAAGTATTTTCTGCTGATCCATAAACGTCTATATAACGTTAGTGTTTTTTCTCTTATCCACGAGGTAAAAATAGACAGAGCACTTGAAACTACACACAGACCGCCGTGTCTGACACGATAGTGATGGCGAATCGGGTCAGATTCACACACGGAGTCCGTGTGAGGTAGATATTAACAGGACTGCAGCTCCATTTCGTCTCTGTCGCAGCTGCGGGCGGCTTCCCGCTTTGAGCGTAAATAAGCGCAAAATCTGTTTTGTTTTTGCCACAGAAAATGTTGATTTACAGTTTAGATGCGGTGTCAGCTACACTTTTTATGTACTTTTTCATAATTTATGATAGGAATATAATTAAAGTACTTTATAATGGTAATGTTTAATGGTTTTAAGTCAGCAGGATGAAGTGAGAACTTTAAGTTTGAATCGTGGACGATTTGTGCTAACAGTTTAATTATCCATTTATTTTGAGTAATGAATGCATCAGGGAGGAGAGACGGTGTTTAAAGCTTAAATACGATCTGTTCATGTGCACCGAATGCAGAGGAAGAGCAAGCTGAATTTGTATTTTGTTTGTCGGTGACCAAGGCTGCATTCATTTGATGAGAAACAGTGGTATTGTAATATCATTACAATTTAAAATAACTGTTTCCTTTTTTAACATAACTTATATATAAATTATAAACCAGAAATTAATTATATAATATAATTATTAAGAATAAACTTTTATTATCAGTGTTGAAAAAGGTGATAAACTGTGATGCATTTTTTTTTTTTCTCGGAGCCAAGTCCTTTAAAAGTATTAAAATTTTTTTTATACTCTTTATTTGGCATTTTTCTTAATTACAACACAACATACAAGGACAAAGAACAAAGGGCACTATAAATTATATAACAGCGAAATAAAATATTAAAATAAAGTATTAAAATTGTTCCGCTTCTTTATATGCAAAACCATTTTGACCAGCGCTTATTATATATATGTCCTTTGATACGTAGAAAGTATGTCATCTTCTCCATTGAGTGTATCTCCTCCACTATTTCTTTCCATTGTTCAGTCCGAGGTGGGTCAATCTTTAACCAAGATTTTTTACATGCAATCATTAGAATTTTAAAAAGATAAGTGTCTTCTTTTTGGACCACCTCACCAGGTAGAAGACCTAACAAGAAAATCGTAGGGTCTTTAGGGATGACATAACCCATTATCCTTCCAGTAATTAAAAGGATACTGTCCCAGAATTGTTCTAACTTTGGGCACATCCAAAATATATGAGAGTGATTGGCGTTCCGATGTCCACACTGTCGCCAGCATTGCTATTGTTCACCCCTTTGTTTATTAATAATATGAGGTTTAATGAAAAATCTAACCAAACTCTTCCACCCAAATTCCCTCCATCTTTTAGAACTAGTAGATGTCTGTTGTGTCACACACATCGAAAGCCAATCACCCTCTGACACTTCCATACACAGTTCCTTTTCCCATTTCGACTTGATATACAATGTATTATTTCCATTTTGTTTCTGCAGTGCTTTATACAGTTTAGAGACAGTTTTACTTGGCAAGAGCTCATAAGCATCACTAAAAACTTTAACAATGTCATTGCCCTCAGGAGAGATACCTTTTCTTATTTCACTGTTGTAGAAATGTCTCACTTGAAAATATTTGAAAAGATCTCTGTTCTCTAGTTTGTTTTGACTCTTGAGTTGTTCGAATTTTTTGAATATGTTACCGTCTAAAAACTGACACAGTGCCATGAGGCCTCGATCTTTCCAGCTCAAGAATGAAGAGTCTATTTCACCTAGTCGAAAACTCGGGTTGCAGGAGGGCCAGATCAAAAGTTTAATATCATTAGTCAATTTGTATTTATTTACAATCTCTTTCCAAATGAATAGTGTATCTTCAACTATACGATTCCCATCTTTATTTGAGATAACTTTACCTTACTAAACGGGTTTGAGGTTGGCTCTGTCCCTGGGATAGTTCAATCAGTCTCCATCGAGCCTCGGTTTCTGGGGAACACCAATAAACCATATATCTCATTTGAGATGCGTAATAATAATCCTTCAGATTTGGAAGGGCTAAACCGCCATGATCTTTATCGATCTGAAGTGTCCTAAATTTTATCCTTGGTCTTGCCCCTGACCAAATAAATCGTGATATTAGCCGGTCCCAAGCGTTAAAATGCGAGTCAGCAATCCTAATGGGCAATGACATGAAAAGATACAGAAATCTGGGAAGCAGATTCATTTTCACTATTTCCATTCTAGCATTGAAGTCTAATATCAGCATTGCCCAGCACTTCATATCTTTCTGTATAGAATCAATAAGTTTCTCAAAATTCAAACTGAACAAATCATCTAGATCTTGGGAGATAAACACATCTAGATATTTTAACTTTTTAGCTTCCCATTTAAGTTTATAATTGTGTCGTATGGATTTATTGGGGGAGTAATTAATGGTCAGAACTTGTGTTTTAGTAATGTTTAAGAGATTGACAGAGTTTAGGCATTTCTCTGGCTGAGATCTCATAAGTTTAGGGAGGCTTACATCTGGATTTTGGAGGTAGGTGATAATATCATCCGCAATAGTCCAATTATATGCTCAGTATTTCCAATATTAATGCCCCTAAGCTCTTTATTTTGCCTAATAGTTTGTGCCAAGGGCTCTATGTATAATGCGAAGAGCGCTGGACTGAGGCAACAGCCTTGTCGAGTACCTCTAAACAGTTGAAAGCTATCAGTTAGGTGTCCATTAATTTTAATCCTGGCCCTCGGACTATCATACAGTGACTGAATACACCTAATAAATTGATTGTTAAAGCCAAGACGCTCGAGTACCTTGTATAAAAAGGGCCAGCTGACCCGGTCGAAGGCTTTCTCCGCGTCGAGGCTGACTAAAGCAAAACTTAGTTGTTGTTTCTTGGCTTGGTCTATGACATGCAATGTTCGTCTTATGCTGTCATGAGTTTGACGGCCTTTAATGAATCCTGTTTGATCCTCATAGATCAAGTCTATAAGATAATTCTCCATTCTTTTAGAGATTATAGAGGTAAAGAGTTTGTAATCAACATTCAGTATTGAGATCGGGCGATATGACTCACAATATTCCTTAGGGAGGACAGATATTACAGCCTCTCTCCATGATGGCGGTATCTCTGCTCTACTCAGAGTCCAATTAAAAGACTCCAGCAGAACGGGTGCAAGCTCCTCCTTGAAAATCTTATACCACTAATTTGGAAACCCATCGCTACCTGGGCATTTGTTAGTTTTCAGCTTTCCAATAGCTGCGTCCAATTCTTTTCGACTGATAGGGGCAGTTAAAGCTTCATTTTGTATTAATCCTAGGGAAGGCAGGTCTAATTCTGCCAAAATACTGTGTAATAACACTTTCATTCACTGGTTTTGAGGAAGTGTATAGTGTTTGATAGTAGTTTTCAAAGATTTTATGAATTTGATTAATATCGTAAGTTACACTATCAGTTAAAGGGTCTCTAATTTTGGTAATCGAGTGCTTCAGTTGTTGCTTTCGGAGGCGCCTAGCTAGAATTCTTGTGGCTTTTGGACCAGATTCGTAAAAAGTCTGTTTTGAAAATCTTACATTTTTCTCTATCTCCTCGTGTATCATATTATTTATATTATTTTTAATAACTGTTATTTGTCCAGTCAATTCTTGATCATTAGTACTTTCTTGTTGTTTTAGTTCTAAACTCCTAAGCATCTTTTCCAACTCATCATATTTTAATCGTTTTATCTTTTTCAAATAGGCAGTTCTTGAGATAAGTCTGCTTCTCATTACTGCTTTAACTGTATCCCAAACCAGAGCAGGATTTACTTGACCATTGTTATTATCCTCTACACATTCTCCTATTTCCTTCTTAATGTCATTCACTGTGGTTTCCCTGTTGAGAATGCTTATATTTAAGCGCCACAGAGTTGTTTTTGGTTGATTAGATAAATGAATAGACAGATAAACCACATTGTGGTCAGATATATCAGATGTTCCAATTTTGCATTCCTTCACCCTAAACCTGTCAGTTGTGTTCATCAAAAAGAAGTCAATCCTGGAGTGGACTTTATGTGTGAGAGAATAATGGGTAAAATCTCTCTCTTTCATGTGGAAATCCCTCCAGACATCATACATACCCATCTCTTTAATTAAAATATTAAGATCTTTTGACCTTCCAGTTTTTTGTTTTTTGAAGCTGGTTGTATCCATAGAATAATTTAGGATTGTATTCCAATCACCAGCACAAACTAAAATCCCCTCACTTACTGAAATTATTGTATCAAAAAGCATTTTTAAAAATTTCCTGTCACTTTCCGGTGAAACGTAAATGTTAGCAAACGTAACCACAACATTATCAATTCTCCCTTTTATAATAATAAATCTGCCTTCTTTATCAGCCTTTTCAGAAATTAATTCAAAGTTTAAAGAGTTGGAAATGAGAGTAGCCACCCCCCTTTTCCTACTATTTTTACACCAGCTATGAAATGTATTTGAATACCCTAATGTTTTAAATTTATCATGTTCTTGCTTGGACATATGCGTCTCCTGTAGAAAAGCTACTTGTAACCCATCTTTCCTCAATTTAGCTAGAACGCTTTTTCTTTTCACTGGACTACTCAAGCCATTTACATTCAAGAAGCAATTTTTAAATCACAAGACACTGTTATAATAACAAAATCCCTTACATGATATAGCGGCCCCTAAAAACACACACTGAACAATAACAAAAATGAACCTTAATGAACTGACTTTCAAACGAGAAGAGGATTCTTCCTCCTCCCATGTAACCCCGTTGGCAGGTCGAGGGTTAAGTCTCTCTAGACGAGAGGCCCCGAAAAAGACGGTAGATGTGTCTGTATGTAAAAACACGTCCATCCTATTAGTCCAACGTAAATGATAAAGTGTGACCTCTCCTACGTAGTAGATAATCAAGCCCTGCCCTGAAAAACATCGCGTTGTAGCTTGATGCCCTGCTCCTTTTTAATCAGGATTGTTCCCTCTGGAATTCTTGCAACTTGGCCCTTCGCACTGAGTGCCACGACGGGCCCGCTGCAGCTCGCCGGTTGCCAGCCCAATAGCTCCCGAAGACGAGACTCTGCGCTGTTCCCTCCGTCGGCTATAACCGGCTCCTCCACTTGAAATCCGCGTCTCTTCAACTCCTTATAAGCTTCCCGAGCGCTGGAGTATGTGCGCACGCCTGTCTCCCAATGAATCCTCATGTTAGTGAACGGCGTTTGGAAACGTATGCCTTTATCCTTGAGTATTTTTTTGATGGCGTTATATTCTCTGCGCCTCTTAACAATCTCGGGTGCGTAATCATGGTCGAAATGAATAAATGCGGTGCCCACCTGTATCCTGCCTTTTTTCCACACTTCCCTCAAGATCATTTCTTTCATAGAAAACTCCAGAAAGTTTACAATTACAGCCCTCGGCGATGCACCAGGCGGGGGTTTACTTGCAAGAGCCCGATGTGCGCATTGTATTTTAAAGTTAAAATCCTCCGGTAGTTGTAGCTGGCTCCGCAAAAGCTTCTCAATAAACTGTGTTACAGAATCCCCCTCTTGTCCTTCTGGCACCCCAAAGACACGCATGTTATTTCTTCTGGATCGTGATTCTAAATCAAGCACTTTGATCTGGAGTTTCCTCTGCTGTTCAAGACAGGTGCACTGCGCCTCAGTCGCCTCCTCTGCCCAGCCCTCCACCTGGCTCACGCGGGCCTCCACCTCGTCCATCCGCTGTGATAGGCCTTGTACGTCGGTTGCAATATTGTCCAGTTTACCGTTGATTTCTTGTCCCAGTTGGCCAATATCCTGTTTGAGCTTGGCATTGTCTCCTTTTAGATCTGATTTTAAGTCCTCTATTTCCTTAAGTACCCCGGCACCGCCAGCCGTGATGTTGCTAGCTTGGTCCGGTTGGGTGTTAGCTTTTGCAGCTGAGGCACTTTTATCCTGGGCTTTGGGCATTTTTATCGATCTTTTGTGGCCTAGTGTGCTTCTTCTCCCTCTCATATATTATTTTGTTAAAAATAACAAATAGAATAGCGAGTTCAAATGGGATTTTCAAGGTTAAAGTGGGAGAGAGGTTTCAATGCGACCAACTACTCCATGAGCACACCCGGAAGTCTAAACTGTGATGCATTTTAAAGTTTTGTATTAAACTGTGATTTTTTTTCAGTATTCTTTGAATACAAAGTTAAAAGTTAAAGTTTTAAAGTCCATAATCTTTTGTAACATTGTTAAGTACTGTCACCTTTGATCAGTTCATGTCTGCTTAGTAAAGTATTAAAAAAAATTACTGAACCCAAACTTAATAGTAATAATTCACAGTTTCCACAAAAATATGAAGCAGCACAACTGTTTTCAACATTGATGATAACATGACACTGACAAATGGAGTAAACTATGATAATTCAGTTTGCCATCACCAAAATAAATTAAATGTAAAAATATAATAAAAATAAAAAGTAAATTTAAGCTGTAAGAACAAGTGACAATATTACTGTTTTTACTGAATTTATCAGCTTTGATGAGTATAGAAGACTTTTTTGAAAAAATAAATAAATGAAATAATACTATCTTTTTAGCCCCCAGCATGTAATCTGTTGTAGTTGCCTTAATGTTGGTAATTATTGCTCCGGTTTCCTCTGTTTAGTGTAGATATGGTAGACATCCACATGTTATATCTCTGATCTAATTTGTTTTCTGTGTCCTGATATATTTGTCATTATATTAAGAATAAAATTAGATTTTTTTTCTGGTCTAAGTCATAAGAGGTATATTGAAAGTCGTAGACCTGTGTTTTGTTGTTATCAACTGTCCCTGTCTCTAATTTATTAATTTTTTGTTCTTTTTTTCTTTGTTTAGATTGATCATTGAGCTTTATCTCCTGAGCAATTCTTGAGATTTGTTTGCATTTTTTGGTTGTTGTACATTTAAAGGTGAGCTATGCAGAAATAAGAAAATGTGAAATCTTGTAAATCAGAGAAGTTGTAGCTTATGGGGTCAACAGATTTTAATTTTCTTTTTTCTTTTCTGATTACAGCATTGCGAGCACTACAGACTTTCCACTGCACAATATCCAGTAAGTATATATATATTTTTTTATTGATAAAATATGAACAGGTGACAAAGCAATATTGATGAGATACTACTGAGCCATTAATGCACTATAGCACTTCAGAACCTGTGACTAGCATGTGGAGTTTTGTGAATTCACTGAGGAATGTTGTAGGCCTCAATGATTTTTCCTTGCTTGTAATTTTTCACATAAAGTCAATGAGAGACTGATGAAATTATATTCATTTGGTGGGGGAACCATTCCTTTTAAGTTGCTGTAAGTTATAGATAAACAGTTTTCCCTCTTTGGCCAATCACTTACAGTAGCTATAGGTTTGGAATATAATTATTTTATATTGAAAATCTGACTGTATTAAAAAAAAACATTTATGGCTTATTTCACATACATAGTATATTTTTAATTTATTAAATTTTAATATTGAACTTATTTCACATACATAGGATATGTTTAATTGTGTGTTTGTTTTTGTTTTTTCAGACCATCTATTCAGAGCACAACCTGCATTTTTCTCTGCAGCTGAACACCTGGTCAGAGAGCAAAATGCCTAAACAATGCTATGTCGTTTTCTTTTCAATATTATTATAATTATAGTTGGCTTATATGTCTTCCTTTTCCAGGTTTTGGATTTTCTCCAAGCAGCAGTTCTTCCCACAAATCAATCAGAGATCTGTTCAACTCAGTGAAGAAAAGGTTTGTTTGCTAAACACTTATTTAAATCAAAAATAAAAATAACATGCTTATTATTATTATTATTATTATTATTATTATTAAAAAACAATCAGAACAGATGATCAAGATGTTAAACTTGGATTATTTAATCCCATTCAGCTAAAAAAAGGTTGAGTATTATGATCATAAAATTGCAAAAGCTGTAATTTAACAAAATTAACTTATTCTAATGTGGAGTATGTTTGAAAATTAAGCACTTCTTTGTTTACATACATGCAGCATGTGATGGTGTTTTCAGAGCATCTCTACAGAGAGAGCATCACATTTACACAATTTCCGTGTCTGTACATGCTTGTGGAGTTGTAGAATTCCCAACTCTTTGACCAAGTTATTTCTTTCTAATTAATGGGTTCGCCAGATATGTCATGGTTTATTTTATCTTATGTCTTTGGTCTGTTTTCTAATATTTTGTCTTTTGTTCTTTTGAAGGATGCCTCGGAAAGGTAGGAGATCCATGGCTCAAAAAGTTTGTTGGACAAAGTTAGACCTGACAGGACAGACGGGCATCAGTAAAGGTGATGCTCAGTTTTCTAATGGACAGCAGCACGAAGATGGCGACACCACATCTAGAATTCTATCCGTGCAGGCGTCTCATTCCCAGAGTGATGCAAGGTATGATGTTTTCTCACGAAATCATCAATGCACATGTGTAGCTCTGACATTCCTTGCATACCACAGTGAGGGAACTTTGTTTGAACAGCCTGATCTTGACAGAGTGCTAGAGGAAGGGGATGCTTTGTATGTTGGCATTAAAATGCAGCTTATTGCTGAAGGAAGATTCCGACAGGATCTTCTAAGCATGAGTGAAGTACCTGTGAGCATCTCAACTTCTAACCACAACTACAGTGTCCAAAAGTCAGAAGTGTTGATGGGATATCTGAGAGACAGAGGAACTCCGGAAATGGACGCATGGTGGATTCCTCTTGATGAAAGACTTCAGTGTCTCTCGACAGATGTCAGCCATGCACTGCTTATTGTTTCTCCAGAGTGCTTTGCTGTGTTCAGAGACAGATCTGGAAGATATGAATTTTTTGATTCACATTCCAGAACTGCTGAAGGTTTGCCACATCCTACTGGTGACGGAACGGCAGTTATGCTAACTTTCACCAACCTGCATGAGATGACCAGCAGACTGTTTGTTTCATTTGAAATGGAGGAACAGTCTGAGGAACCATGCTCATCATCAGCATGTGTGACACCATCAGAAGTTACGTCACCTCTGCCAAAAACACAAACAAATGCTGACGTCAGAATCCCTAAAAATCTAGTTCTTACAGATGACAAAAACCAAAGTGTCACAAAGGTTTTAAAAACAAACAAGCAGCGAAGAAGAAAAGAAGTGCGTAAAATTGCGAATAAAAAGCAAGCAAGACTTGAGAACACCGCTCCACATATTGAAGTCCGGGATAAAAAAAGAAGAGAATACGAGAGAGAGAAATATGCCACCAATTTGCAGTTTCAGAAGAAGAAAATGGAGGGTACCAAAAAGAAGTAGCTAGAGTATATGGCCAAGAGGTACAAAACTGATGTTCTCTTCCAGAAAAAAAGGAAGGACTACATGGTGAGGAGGTACAAGAACGATTATCTTTTCCAGAAGAAAATGAAAGACTACATGGCCAGAAGAAATGCAAGTGATTCAGAGTTTACGTCACATCACATTCTACATTGTACTCTCCAGAAGAAACAGAAGTGTCTAACCGATGCTGGATTCCACATTCTTCACAAGTTGAAATGTGCACTAAAGATCAAAAGAAAATACAAGCCATACATTCGTTTCAGCCAGGATACACCCAATTCTGATGAGACAAACCAGCCTGTGTCCAACAGCTTGATGCAAAAGGCCATATCTGCATTTCGGTGTCAAATTCTGCATGGTCCAGCTTACATCTGCACAGTCTGTCACAGGACTCTTTTTCCAAATCAAGTCAAGATGTGTAATAGAACACGATACATAAAAAATGTTCATATTACAGCCTGTTGCTTAACCGGGAAATATGTTCATGCTTGTGACAGTGCCTGCTCAGTTTCTTGTGCAGTTCCAGAAGAGAGAAGACAGGAGTGGATCTGCCACACTTGTGACAGTCATCTGAAGAGAGGATCCATGCCTTCTATTGCAGTGGCAAACAGACTTGAATTGCCTCCCATCCCTGCAGAACTGCTTGAATTGAATGTACTTGAACGACAGCTTATTGCCAAAATTGTTCCTTTCGCAAAAATAGTTGTATTGCCCAAAGGACAGCAAAGATCAGTGTATGGTGCTGTTGTGTGTGTGCCCTCTGAGGTGGAGAAAACAGTCAACTGTCTCCTAAGGCCTAACAGTGAGTCCCAGCTACTACAGGTGAAGCTGAAAAGACACATCAAGTTCAGATGATACCAACACTTCCATACAGTGAATATGCACAATGTGCTAGCAGGGTTAACAAAACTGAGAGCTATGAATTCAGAATACAGGGACATCTTGATATGTGACGCTGCCACATTTGAATTTCTCCCTGATGATGAGCTGGATGACACAGAGGAGAAACAGGAAGTTGGTGTCTCTGAACAGGATGACCAGAATGTCAGCACAGAAGAAAAGGATGAACTCAGGCCCGGACTCACTCTGGACACATGCATGCAGCCACTTGACATTTGACAGGACTTGCTGTCGTACGGTGAGGGAATCTTCAGTATTGCACCTGCTCAAGGAAAAAAGCCAGTCGGATTTTTCAAGGTTCCCAAATTGGAAGCCATGGCTTTCCCCGTACAGTTTCCCACTGGACAGAACACAGTTGATGAGGCACGACAAGTTGCATTATCACCAAGCATGTACTTCAATGCTAGACTGTTCTGCGTGGATACTAGTTTTGCCAAAGACCAGAGTTATCTCTTCTTTGCACAGTTTGTCACTGAAACGCACATGGCTAGAAGCAGCATGTTTATCCAGTTGCAAAAAGGCAAACCTGTTACAAAAGATGGACGTAGAATCTCCAACAAGCTTCTTCAGGATGATCTTGAGGTCGAAAGACTGGTCCACAGCCGTGACGTCACAAGGTTTATGCAACCCTTGAGAGGCACTCCATCTTATTGGGAGAAAACATTGAGAGATCTACAGACCATGATCAGGCAGTTAGGGACTCCTACTTTTTTTGCACATTCAGTGCAGCCAAAATGCGATGGCCAGAAGTGATAACGGTAATCAAGGCTCAGCAAGGTGAAGAGGTTGTCTTTTCAAAGTTTGACTGGACGACAAAATGTGAAATTCTACGAAGTAACCCCGTCACCGTCATGCGGATGTTTGAGAAACGAGTGGATGCGTTAATGACTCATCTGCTTTTGTCACCTGCTCAACCCATCAGGGGAGTCGAGGATTACTTTTATCGCGTCGAGTTTCAAGCCAGAGGAAGCCCACATTCATCTGCTGGCCTGGGTAAAGGGGGCACCCGAATTCGAAAATCAGTCTGACCAAGTAGTGTTTGACTTTATTGACCGTTACATAACCTGCCAGTTGCCGGACTCTACCACCGATCCCGAGCTTCATAAAATTGTCACCAAAGTTCAACTTCACAGCAGGGAGCACTCCAAATCTTGCTTGAAAGGAAATGTGTTGTGTAGATATGGGTTACCTAAACTACCCATGTCAAGCACCACCATCACCCCTCCACGGCAACAACGTTCTGAGGAAGATCAAAACGAAGACCAAAATCACCCAGCCAGAAAGAAGACAAGACAGGATGCTGTTAGAAAAGCAATGAACGAAGCCAGGACTAAACTCAAGCCATTGTGGGATTTGCTAAACGATCCCCAGGTCTCCTTTGACAACTTGTCAGACTTGCTGACCAAATGTAATCTGTTCATGGATGATTACTGTGAATACGCTGAGGCACTGTCCACTTCAAACGTGATTTTGCTTAAGCGTGATCCAAAGGAGGCTTGGGCGAATGGATACAACCCAGATTTGCTGAGGGCATGGAATGCCAACATGGACATACAGTTGGTTCTTGACTCTTTCAGCTGCATCATGTATATGTTGTCCTACATTTCCAAGCCAGAACACAAAATAAATGATTTCCTGAAGACCGTGATCAAGGGTGTTAGTGAAACCAACATAAACAAAGAGGATGAAATGAAGCAGATAATGCAGGCCTACTCCAAACACAGGCTAGTGAGTGCTCAGGAGTCTGTGGCACGAACATGCAGCTTACAAATGAAGAAGTGTTCATGAAATGTTGTGTTTATACTGACGGATGATGATGCCCTGAAGATGAGTTTGCCCTGTAGTGTCCTACACAGCAAAGATCCTGATTCAGAGGATATCTGGTTCCCTTTCAGTCGGTCACGTTCGACGTTACGAATGGGATCTCGCCCGAGAGCCCAATCACCTTCGAGTGGTACAAAACGAGCCAATGGTACACAAAGTACCTTGGTCTGCGGGATTTGCATCGCAAGCTCCGCCCCGCAAAGCGGGTATATAAGGAGCAACGCGAGCAACTCGCATTCAAGCTTTCGCTTCGGAGTCGAGCACATCGCTTGCTGCTATCACCAGAGTGTTACAAACAAGAGCTGGTGTTGGTGTGACGGCGCAATTCAGCGGTTCGTCTGGGTTTCCTGCGACAGCTCCCGCGTTTCCCCTGAGCGCTTCAACACCTCTGAAAGAGCAAATTTCTTTCACAAAAGAGATATGGTACCTTAAAAGTCATAATAAAGATGTCATTTCGCCCGTGTGTTTCTGGGTTTCGCTCCTCGTGACGGTCACAATCGCTGTGTCACGTGTCTGGGCTTCCAGCACGTTGAGACTGCGTTCGTGGATGGCTCATGTTCTCATTGCGGGGACATGACCATCTCTACCTCTACATCTAGAATCGATTACCTTAAAAGGTATAAAGTCCCCTCTGCCACACCCCGTTCTAGCTCTTCTTTTCGTAAGAGGGCTACTTCAGCTGGTGGCCAGGGTGATCTGAGGGTTACTGTGTCACCCTCCCCAACGACCCAACCTCCTCGGACCACACCCCCCTCACATACGCCGCAGCCGGTTGAGTTTCCGGATGAGTTTGCTGGACCCTCTCAGGCTCCTGACATCTCATTCGGGGTTCGCGAAGAGGACCGTATATCGATCACCGCATCACAAGGCGGGCTTGAGTCCTCGGGAGATGAGGTTTCGGCTGCGTTGCCTCCCTCAGGAGTGCCAGCGTTGTCTGAGTCCGATCCCGAGCTGACGGCCGTGCTTTCCCGGGCAGCGGAGAGCATCGGGCTTGAGTGGAATCCTCCGCCCTGTCCCGAGCGCTCGAGGCTGGATGATTGGTTCCTGGGGGCTGCTCATGCAGATTGCCAGCACCCCCCTCTGGTTCCTTTCTTCCCGGAAGTGCACCAGGAAGTAACCAGTTCATGGAAGGCACCTTTAACTGCCCGAAACCGTTCTGGTTCTTCCTCCGCCTTCACTGCCCTCGATGGCGGGGCGGCCAAGGGGTATGCTGGGATTCCCCCGGTGGAGCATTCTGTTGCGATGTAACTGTGTCCACAGAGCACCTCCACTTGGCGTGGTGGTCCCAAGCTGCCCTCCAAGGCCTGTAAGTTCTCATCCATGCTTGTGGCCAAGGCTTACAGAGCTGCGGGCCAGGCCGCTTCTGCCCTGCATGCCATGGCCTCACTTCAGGTCTATCAGGCCAAGTTGCTCTGGCAGCTACACGAGGGCAGTTCTGACCCAGGGGTTTTACAGGTGGCGTGCACTGCTACTGACCTCGCTCTCCGGGCAACGAAGGTCACTGCTCGCTCCTTGGGTCAGGTGATGTCCACTTTGGTGGTCCAGGAGCGCCACCTATGGCTGAACCTGGCAGACATTAGGGAGCCTGATCGGGCTCAGCTCCTCAACTCCCCGGTCTCCCAGGATGGCCTCTTCGGCGACGTGGTAGAGAGCTTTGCCCAGCAGTTCTCTGCCCAGCGCCCCCCTGCGGCCTCCTCCACTCCCGCTCAGCCACAGCAGCAGCCTTCACCCCGGCCGCAGCGAGGAGATGGCCGCGGAAGGGCGGTGCAACCCGTCTCTGCCCCTAAGCCTGCCAAACGCCAGGCCAAGCGGCGTTCCTGAGACGGGCGACCCGGAGTTGGAGACGTCAGCTCTTCAGGAGATGGTAGCAGGACCACTCCTTCCCCCGGAGGAGGGCCGGGGGAGAATCCTTTGTTCTCGTTTTCTTTTTGTTCCGCCACTGGCCCTGCGGCCGGTGGTACCCAAACCTTCACTAAAAGAGCTGTTTCCTCTACCTCCGGGTCCCAAGAGGCCACGAACGACAGTTGGCGATGTGCTTCCTCACCGCCCTCGTTCTCCTCTCCCCTTGCCAGTTTCCATGCAAAGCTGGCTCGCTTCGCCTTCTCATGCCCTCTTTGCTACTTGGAGTCAGACGAGTGCCTGCACTCCGCCCCCGCTAAGGGACGCTATGCCTCGCATGCCGGGGCTGTCTGCTCCACCATGCTGCCCCACCGTGGGTACGCCTGTAGTCCCCCTTGACCCCGCGGGTTCGGTTTCTGGGAGCCTGGCTAGAGCTCCCCAGGCCTTCCCGCTGGCTCATCCGGACGATCAGTCTCGGCTACGCGATTCAGTTTGCCTGGTGTCCCCCCAGGTTTCGGGGTGTTCACGCGATGTTGGTGGGCAAGGATGCTCCTGTCATGTGCGCAGAGGTCGTGACCCTGCTGGCAAAGGGCATGATAGAGCTGGTCCCTCCAGCCGACATGAAGTCCAGTTTTTACAGCCCTTACTTCATAGTACCCAAGAAGACAGGTGGGTTACAGCCAATCCTGGACTTGCGTGCTTTGAACCGAGCTCAGCACAGACTCCCGTTCAAGATGCTAACGCCCAAGCGCATTTTCGAATGCATTCATCCGATGGATTGGTTTGCAGCGATCGACCTGAAGGACGTGTACTTTCATGTCTCCATTCTTCCTCGACACAGACTGTTTCTTTGGTTTGCTTTCGAGGGGCAAGGTTCTCCCATTCGGGTTGGCCCTGTCTCCCCACGTCTTTACGAAGGTCGCGGAGGGAGCCCTGGCTCCTCTCAGGGAACAAGGTGTCCGTATCCTCAACTACCTCGACGACTGTCTGATCCTAGCTCACTCTCGAGAGCGGTTGTGCGAGCACAGGGATCTGGTGCTCAGACACCTTGCCCGACTGGGTCTTCAGGTCAACTGGGAAAAGAGCAAGCTCTCCCCTGTGCAGAGGATCTCTTTTCTCGGTAAGGAAATAGACTCGGTCGCCATGTTCGCGCAGCTTACAAACAAGCAGTCACTGCTGAATTCCCTGAGACAATTCGTGGGCAAGAGAGCGGTTCCACTGAAACTGTTTCAGAGGCTCCTGGGGCATATGGCGTCTGCGGCGGCAGTCATACCGCTCGGGTTACTCCATATGAGACCGCTTCAGCACTGGCTTCACGACCGAGTCCCGAGATGGGCATGGCAACAGGGCACGCTCCGAGTGACCATCACTCCGGCCTGCCGCCGAAACTTCACCCCGTGGTTGGACCCCTCGTTTCTACGGGCTGGCGTGCCCCTAGAACCGGTGTCCAGACATGTTGTTGTGTCAACAGATGCCTCTACCACGGGCTGGGGTGCCATGTGCAACGGCCATGCTGCGTCAGGTTCCTGGACAGGACCCCGACTTCAGTGGCATGTCAATTGCCTCGAGTTGCTAGCAGTACTTATTGCTCTGCACCACTTCAGGGCCCTGCTGAAGGACAGGCACGTTCTGGTCCGTACGGACAACACTGCGACCATAGCGTACATCAACCGTCAGGGTGGTCTACACTCCCGCCGCATGTCGCAACTCGCACGCCATTTCCTCTTGTGGAGTCAAAAGCATCTGAGGTCGCTTCGTGCCATTCACATTCCATGCAGACTCAATCGTGCAGCCAACGAGCTTTCACGTCAGCAGTCTCACCCCGGGGAATGGAGACTCCACCCCCAGTCGGTTCAGCTGATTTGGGAACACTTAGGAGACGCTCAGGTAGACCTGTTGGCCTCTCCAGAAAATTCCCACTGCCAGTTGTTTTACTCCCTGACTGAGGGCACCCTCAGCACGGACGCCCTGGCACACAGCTGGCCGCTGGGCCTGCACAAGTATGCGTTTCCCCCAGTGAGCCTTCTTGTACAGACGTTGTGCAAGATCAGGGAGGACGAGGAGCAGGTCCTCATGGTTGTGCCTTATTGGCCCGGCCGGACCTGGTTCCCCGAACTTGTACTCCTTGCGACAGCCCCTCCCTGGCCAATTCCTCTGAGGAAGGACCTTCTTTCTCAGAGACGGGGCACCCTCTGGCACCCACGTTCCGATCTGTGGAACCTACATGTGTGGGTTCTGGACGGGTCACGGAAGGTTTAGGTACCTTGCCACCACAGGTGGTAGCTACCATCACTTCAGCTAGAGCCATGTCCACCAGACACGCCTATGCTTTGAAGTGGAACCTCTTCGTCACTTGGTGTTCTTCATGGCGTGAGGACCCCTGGAAATGTCCGATTGGGTCAGTGCTTTCCTTTCTTCAGGAGGGGTTGGAACGAAGGCTGTCTCCTTCCACCCTCAAGGTCTATGTGGCCGCCATTTCGGCTCACCATGACCCTGTTGAAGGTAAGTCTCTTGGGAGGCACGATCTGATCATCAGGTTCCTGAAACTAGCAATGATTCTCAATCCGCCTCGCCCTCAGCAAGTCCCCTCTTGGGACCTCGCAGTGGTTCTATCAGCACCGCAGAGAGCTCCCTTCGAACCCTTGCTCTCAGTAGAGCTAAAGTTTTTATCTTTGAAAACTGCGCTCCTGATGGCTTTGGCTTCGGTGAAGAGGGTCGAGGACCTGCAGGCATTTTCAGTTGACGAAGCGTGCCTGGAATTCGGGCCGGCTAACTCTCACGTTATCTTGAGACCCCGGCCTGGGTACGTGCCCAAAGTTCCCACCACTCCTTTTAGGGATCAGGTGGTGAACTTGCAAGCGCTGCCCCTGGAGGAGGCAGACCCAGCCCTGGCGCTGCTCTGTCCAGTACGTGCGCTCCGCACCTACGTGGACAGAACTCGGTGCCTTAGGACCTCAGACCAGCTCTTTGTCTGTTACGGAGGCCAGCAGAAGGGAAAGGCTGTCTCCAAGCAGAGGTTATCCCACTGGATTGTGGATGCTATTGTCCTGGCTTATCAGGCTCAAGACCTGCCATGCCCCCTAGGGGTGAGAGCTCACTCAACCAGGAGCGTGGCTTCCTCCTGGGCGCTGGCGCTTGGCGCCTCGCTAGCAGACATCTGTAGAGCTGAGGGCTGGGCGACACCTAACACATTCACGAGATTTTATAATCTCCGTGTAGAGCCCGTGTCCTCCCGGGTACTCGCCCCTTCGGGCCAGTAAGGACCTGCTCGGTGTTAATCCGCTTGCTGCGCCATTCCACTCCGCGGACTGGATGTGTGCGCTATTCCCCTCAGGTGAGTTCCTCAGTCAGAACCCTGGGTTCCTCCAGCACTGTTGCTCGCGTTGCTCCTTCTATACGTGCTCTGCAGGGCGGAGCTCACGATGCAAATCCCGCAGACCAAGGTACTTTGTGTACCATTGGCTCATTTTGTACCACTCAAAGGTGATTGGGCTCTCGGGCGAGATCCTATTCGTAACGTCTCCGTTCCCTCCTTCAGGGAACGAGGGTTACATACGTAACCAAGACGATTTCAGGTATGATAGATAAATACAGAGCAAGGCCTCAAACACTGGAGTTTGAAACAATGTGCCTTGCAGACTTTGTGTCGAATTACCGTGTTGTGTATGGTCAGCAAACTAAAGGAAAGAATGTCCACTCCTCAACGATATGGGATTTATTCAGAAGAGAACTGTTGATAATGCTGCAATTATCAGGTATGCTCGGTTTTCAGAGGAGAAGCAACCGGAGAAGTTTTGCGGAACAAACAAAACGCACAGATGAAACTTCAACGGTATCCAACATATCAGGAGTTTTACAAAAGAACATGTGTTGAACTCCTGGCACACCCTGGTCTCCTAATGCCTGTCTGTGGCTTAGTTTAAGCATAGCAGCAGATGTTTGAAAAACACAGCAAAAAAGTGGACGAAGCATTTAAACAGCTGCAGCGGGAAGGACCATCTGAGAATGCTTGGTCTGCTTTTGCACCTGAAATCGACCTTGAACGCTTGGAGTGTTTTGCAGAACAACAAGATGTCGATCCAGAAGAAGAGGATGAACAAGATGATGTTCCGGAATACCGGATTCTTTGTAAAGATGGAGACGGAGTCATACCACAGATAGAAGCACCGCAGATGACTAATGAATTTGTGAGGAAGATGTTTAAAAGTCTAAATGAGATGCAGGCAGCAATTTTTTACACTGTCTGCCAGAGGTGTCAGAAGCGTGTGTGGGGTCATTATCCAGAGCAGTTTTTTTACTTTTTGTCAGGTGGTGCAAGTTGTGGGTAATCACATGTTATCGAGTGCATACACTCAGAAGCAACCAAGATTCTGTGACAACTCCCTCGACTCCGGGAAGAAGGGGATCTCTCCGTGCCCACAGTGCTGTTGTCTGCGTTTACTGGAACGGCAGCATTCCCTTTTAAAACCACCAAGGAGTCTGAAGCCACCTTATCAAGGACTTGGGAATGCCCTAGATGAAGTGAGAGCAGGATTACGTGACGTGGAGATTCTTATCATCGATGAAATATCGATGGTTTCAAAGGACCTGTTTACTTACGTAAACTGGAAATTTCAGCAGATCAAAGGCAGCAAGAAACATTTTGGAGGAATATCTTGCCTCGTCGTAGGGGTTATCAACTGCCACCACTTGGTAAAGCCAAACCGCACTGCGTGTATGAAGAGGATGTGCTGGAGTTCTGGAATTACCATTTTCAAATCATCACCCTCACAGAGATCATGAGCCAGAAAGAAGACCTCGCTTTCGCTGAACTGTTGAACTGACTACAAGTGAAGCAGAAGACTGAAGTTCTCAGGGAAGACGATAGAGCTTTGTTATTCCAGGCTGTGAAGAAGCCAGAAGTCGTGTGATGCTCTGCACATATTTGCCACCAACAAAGAAGTTCACAAGTACAATACCGAGACTGTACAGGCCCTTTTCACTGACATCATAACAATTGATGCCGAAGACTACAGGGAGGACCCAAAAACAGGAAGGATGAATTTTCAAGGCACTTCAGTGTCTATAACTTTTAATATTTTTGAGCATTATCAACTCTGGTTGATAAAAAGTACAGCCTAAAGGTTCTTCTTTCCAAAGACACCAAAATTATGTGTGTAACACACTGAAGTAAGGAACTGTTACAATTTTAAGTTCAGTAGGGCATTTTCAGCTGTGAGTCCCATAATGGGGGGTGCTGGCTAACAGGTTAACATTGTTTTCAATCTGTACAATGTGTACTGGATGTATTATTTGCAGTCCTCTGCTATTCTAATATTTATATGTGCTCTTTTGTAAAGTTGTAGGAAGATTTTGGAGACAATAGCAGTCCTCTCCAACACTGAATATGAGTGTGCAATATACCATCTAAAGCTAAATGATAAAAGATGTCACTTCAGTCACTGTACTACTGCACACGATAACCACATTTAAAGGAATATTGTAATCTTTCCAGGAACAAGCAAGTCAGAATGTCTGAGAAGATCATGTGTGCTACAACACTGATGATGATGAGCTAGATACCAGCTTATGTGCTAATTTCTTTCAGCAAGTTTTAGTTTACTTTTTTATAATTATTTTTTTAGTTTATTAGTAAATGTGTATATAGTGATCTCGTTATTCATTTATTAATTTCATTGCCAGAGGACAGGACCAGATGTGTTTGGAGTTGAGGACAATGCTGAAGATTAAGAAGGAAAGGAAGAAGCACATTAAAGCACTGAGGTAAAGTTTGTCAATAATACCGGTAAGGTCTAGTGTTTCAGTACATTTTATCATACAATGTGTTTGTTCAGAGGCATGTGCTTTATGGAATTACATTTGCAACTAAAAAAAATAAAAAAAAACTAAAAAACTTAAAAAAAAAAAACCAGAAACTATCAAAAATATGCCATTACAAAAAAAAAAAAAACACAATGAAAATGAAAAAAATGAACTCAGTCGCACAAATTTAACAGGCTCTTCAAATATGCTTCATTCTTTGTTAATGTTTTTCAAAGATTCGTTTTTGCTAAGCGTGGATTCTGAATGCATTGCCACAGATTGTGCTTTGATGTGAAAGCTTAGATTTTAAAGTGTATGATGGTTCTCAGAAGTGAGGGTCCAGAAATGTCTCTTGCAAGACATACATCTGACCTGAAAGTTTATGCTCTTTTCAGTATTGCAGAATGAAAACAATTCAATTCAATTCACTAACATATTTTATCTGTTTTACCTCCTCAACCTCAGGGTGTCCAGCCTGTATGCCATGTCAGATCCAGCGGCTAGATGGTGGGAGATGCTTCAATACCCCTGATTGCATTCAATTATTGGATGACCAATTAATTAATTTTAATATATTTATAAATGATCTTATTATCATAGTCATAATAGTTCATAAATTAGCTTAAATAAGAATGTTATTATAATGTGTACGCCATGCCAGAGGAGGATGGGTTCCCCCTGATGAGTCTGGTTCCTCTCAAGGTTTTTTTTTTATCTCCTTTAGAGTTTTTTTCTTGCCACCATCGCCACTGGCTTGCTCACTGGGGGTGTTGTGTCAAATCCTGTGTCCCTCTCGGGTCCCTGCCGACCAGAGTTTCCAAAACAACAGTTTGCAAGTTGATGAATATTTTTTTTTATTAATTTAATCATAGAAATTTAAATAAACAAGGCTCCACAATTAATTTGAAATAATAATGAAATTATGTTATGGCTTAGTTACTTACGATAAAGCAGTAAGCCCTGTAAAGTACGTGAAAGTGAAGAAATTAAAACAAAAATTAGTATTGTGTAAAACAAGTTTTGTACAATTTTATTATTGCAACAGTAAGGTATTTGTTTTTTATTTTTTATAATCTTGTTAATGCAGATATTAATAATTTTAATATAAAGTTAAAATAATATTTAAATGTGAGCTAGTACGACATTATAGGGTGGGATTTGGCACAACAGGCATTTTCTAAATCTTTTAATAAATATTTTGGTTGAATTGGCACATCAAGTGTTTTTGTCTTTATTGAATCTTCTTCAGTGGCACATTAAAAATATGTGTTCTTGTGAACTTCACAGAAGGTCTAGGGGGTATTCCAGAAAGCAAGGTTAACTTGCTGTCACATATACTGTCAGTTGATTAACCCAAACCTTGCTTACTCGAGGTATGCTGGTTCCAAAAACTATTTTATACTTTTTTTAATCAAGGCCACAATATGTCTCTGCATATTTTCACTGTTTACAATATTTAATGTCAGGACTAAGGATTGCAAAAAATTAAATAACCTTATGGTGTCCAGAAATCATTGATTTTAATTTATTGACAAAGAACTGGTGTTTAATGCTTAGCATCAAATCTACAATAGTAGTACTATTAAGCTTGTGATTCTTTACGAGAGTGAATACACATAAATTTGCCACATAAACCAGCATTCTCAAATGGGCGGGGGTATCATGCAGGAGGTTCTTTCGAAGTATAGTATGTTTTCCAATTAAAATCGGTGATCGTATATGAAGGAGTAGGAACATGTTTGTGTACATTATATTTTGTAATTTCACACAGAGCGCTCAAAAGTCGCCTGCCATCACTTAAAAAAAAACAAGATCCGCTCTCCACAACAAAAAGCAAAAATCAAAAAAAAAAAACACACAACAATATCACAAAAAAAACATAAAAATTATTTAATCAACAAACGAATGGGAAGAATGCACTGCTAGTCAACAGGAGATTGACTTAAATTTTTATTATGTTCACCTGTACCGTGAGATGTTTCAAAAAGTGGTGGGGACAAAATTGACCCTCCAAGAAAGCAAATCCAAATATCCACTCGATTGCTAATGTGACATTGATTTATACAACAGTTCAACGAGCAAAAGTGTGTAGTATCAAGTGATGTTCTTCACAGTATTGTCAGTAATTCCTCTCGTTAGAAACGAAACAATTTTTCATTTTTATCATCATTATATTATTTCCATTTGAATTTTTTTATTTAAAATATTATTTTTGTAAATGTATTTATAAAGATAAAATATGGCCCAAAGGCTATTTAGGGTGCAAATATATCCTTTAATGGAAAAGGTTGCAGTGGAAAGGTATGCAGAAAGTTAATGCCTCAGGGGGTACTCCAACTCTAAAAAAGTTTGGGAACCCACTGCTCTAATGCATCTGTTTTTTTGCAGGGGTTTTTATTGGTGTAACAAAACATCAGCATGACCAGGGGAGAAATTATACATATGCATGGCTTTTAATATAAAACCAGACCGGATATACACCGGGACTCTTATTTTGAAATGTGTCTTACTATTGGAGGCTGCTCCTTCGATTTCAGATTAGGGAGATAAAATACACTCTTACAACAGTCTAAAATATGGTACCATATATACACTGCATCATATACATTTTCATAAATTATAAACAGCAATCGCTTGGCATAAATGTGGGATATTCATTGATTGTGCACTGCTCTAAAGCGGTCGCTGCCTGTAGAATGAGCAACAGCACCACCTTTTGCCAATGAAATGCAGCGCTCATCTTAAATACTGGCACCAAATCACAGCACCCTCACTCTTCTTCGAGATGGCGGATGACAAAGTACCTTGTGTATGGATTGTGGAAGTTCAATATGCGAAGGCTGTAATGCTCACATTGGTGAGCAGGGGCTCGACAGGGCCTTGGGCCTTCGCTGCAGGATTACTTGGGAGGGCAGAGGAGGCAGAATCTGGGAGCAGTTGCTTCCAGTGCTGCGGTCTCTCAGGGCCAAAGGCTTCTGCTCCCGACATCTTGATTATTCACCTCGGTGGAAACAGCTTAAGTCGGGAGGGCCGCAACTGCCTGGATTTTTTTTTTTCCTTCGGGAAATGAAGATGGACCTGGCTGAAGGTCTTCAAGATGCTCCTCCAGAAGCAGGCCCGTTTTTTTGTTCATTCTGCCCCGACTGACTTGGCGAGGGCAGACTGCTAGTCTGCATACGGCATCGAACGGAAAGCCTGCGTTGGCTCAACAGTGCGATTGCAGGCTTCTTGGCAGAGAGACAGATGCTCTGCGTTTTTGTCATTCTAACAATCGACTTGGTCGCATCTAGTCCAGGGACGGGGGTCAACCTGAGCCCAGAGGGGAATGATGTTTGCTGAGTAAACCTAAGAGAAGCCTCTGCGTCTAGAACTCCGAAGCTGAAGCCGTAAAATCTATGTCCTTTTAAGAGCAAGCGAAGGGCCTATGTGTCAAAGGTGTTTTTTTGTAACTGAACCATGTATATCGACAAACAATGATAAAGAAATCGTTATGACTTGTTAATTATCATAAAGTAGAGTAGTTCTAGGCTCGCGATTCTCACTTGAGTTAAGTAACGCAATTGGGATAAGAAATTGGGTTTGGCTGTAAAGGTCAGGGTTCGAAAACCCCACCCTTGTATAGCGATTTTTTAAAGTTTTATTAACTTGAATTTTAGTAATATTTGGTTATGTTTAGTGTCCAACATCTTATCTAATACATGTATTAAAAACCGGTGGGAAAATAAGGTTACAGGGCAACGTGAACTAACATGACAACAACCAATGAACAACTGTATTTTCAAGAAACTCACGTTTAACAATAGATTACTAAATATAGTAATGATTTGCTTCATGGTTAGTAAATGTTAGTTAATACATTCACAATGTGAACTAATTGAGCCTTAGTGTAAAGTGATGATAGTTTTTCTCAGTTAAAAATCAGTGATTGATGCTTTAGTTCAAGATCATGATGGGCGATTAAATTTCAGGAAGGTCTAAATGGATTTTCCAGGGTGTGCTCTGGTTGTTTTGCACGGTGGAGGAAACCAGTCTGCAAATATCAAAATAGTACAACTGTTGGTAGAGGACCCGATGCAACCATGTAGAGCACCTTAAGCATCCATTATTGCAATATAAAGAAGCCATGTTCTCAGCACCAGGAAACATTCTATAGACATGGTGGTTGGCTCTTTTGCAACGGCAGAACACCCTATCACAGTGCCGGATTTGCCACTGCATAGCACCATATCACATTTTCTTCAGAAAAGTACATTCAAGTTCTCCTTGCTGTTGTGGATGCAAGGATTGCTTCCGGGTGATTTGTGATGGTCAGGAAATTTGGCGGAAAGCGATGGTGGGACTGAGGCCAACCAGCCTTGCTAGACACTCCATGGTGGCACCCTCCATCTGCCACCTGACCGTCCTCTTCCAGGAGCTGACCCTCCCATCCCAATGTCTTGTGGCAGATGAGGCCTTTCCCCGCAGTAAAAAACCTCATTAGGCCATTCCCTGGGCACAATAACCTCCCAGGAGAGACGGTCTTTCAATTACCGTCTCTCCAAGCCCGGCTGGTGTGGGGAACGGCCTTCAGGATCCTGTGCCCACAGTGTAGGATGTATCGCTGCCTCATAGGGTATCACCTGTGTTGTAGGAGAGGGTGTGTGAAGGCGACGCAAGGTCCTCCACAACTTTATTGAGGAGATTCTGGCAGCAGGCACCTGCTGTGAGGGGGGGCGGTGTAAAGAGTGCAGATGGACTCGCTGCAGATTCTCGTTCGGGTTGCAGCCAACTAATTCTTCCTGAAAAAGCCCATTCGGTCAAGGCACAGCTTTATGGCTCACTTTTTAACCGAGGGAGCAGTCCCCGTGCAACTGACTGAATAGTGTTTTTATTATTCCTGTGCTGTTTATGTCCTTTATGTGTAGCTCTTTTAAATATTCCATCCTTTTGTCTTTTCTGGATTTACACCCTTTATATATTATAAATATCTTTTCAGCCTCTCTTGTAAATATTGCAATCTTTTTTCATCCTTACTCTGTAAATCTTTCAGTCATTTTTCATCATTTTTTGTTCAGGTTTAGATTGTTAATAGTTTTCCTTTTTTCAATGATAATGGAGCCAGCCTCCAAAGGAATCCCTGACTCGTGCTGCATTC
>NC_056573.1:8372490-8372577 GCF_018340385.1 Cyprinus carpio
TTGACCTACAGAGTCTAGAGAATTGTACTTCAGTGGTTTTTATTGATTTTCAGCTTAAGCCGTTGGACTAGTTTGCAAAAGTAACTT
>NC_056573.1:8372689-8394152 GCF_018340385.1 Cyprinus carpio
AGGCATTTTCAAACCAATTTGAGGGTATTTACCATGTAAATCTTGAGTTTTTGAGGCCCTTGTAACTGTTTTTAGCACCACCTATGATCCGATCTCTATGAAACTTTGTATAGTATTAGAGTCATCGACACGTATTTGTCATCAAAGTTTAAGTAAAGTTTTATGGTTTTCGTTTAGATTTTATAGGCTTTTTGGGTATTTTGGCCCCACCCTTTTCTAAATTAACCTGTTATAGCTAACCAAAGGGACAAAAATTCAACCAATGTTTTCGATAATATTGATCTAGTGAGTCCAAGAATATTACTGCAGGGGTTTGGTTCGAATCGGCGAAAAACCTAGGACAAGTTCACAAAAGTATTTTTTGACATATTTGTGGGTATTAATGAACGATTTGATTGCCAGCTTCACCCCCAGAGGCAAAGTGTTCCAGAATGAGGAGATCTATCATATTGATATGGAAGGTATAGTGTTGGTGTGAACTATGATGAAAGTTTCTAACAAATGGTGGTCATTTTCTATTGAACATTTTGTGTTTTATGAGACTTTTTTTCAACTGTTATAGCGACAGCTATAAGACCAATCTCCATACAACTTTGCATACTTGTTAAGAGTCCTCTGCCACATGTTTTCACCCAAGTTTCATAAAGTTTTGACTATTTGTTTTGTTTTTATTAAGGCTGTGGGGTATGTTTTGCCACCATTTCCATAAATCATGACACTATAACCAGTAAGCAAAGGACAAAATTCAAACATTTTTTCGATAAGTCTGGATCTAGAGAGTCCAGAGAGATATACTGCCAGTGGTTTTGGTTCGATCGGGTGAAAAAAAACCACCGAGGACTAGTTCAGCAAAAAAGTAGGTTTTTAACATATCTGTGAATATATGTATTGAACGCATTTGATTGACAGCAATGGTTCTTGAGAGGCAAGTTGTGCATTATGAGGAGATCTATCAAATTTTTTTTGATATGGCATTATTTGTGTTGATATGTGAAAATCACCACGTGATATTACAGAGCCATAAAAACACTGTCGTTAGCGCCAACTAGTGGCCGATTTCTTTCAAAATTTTTACAGACCTTTAGGGTCCATGAGTCGACATGCCACCGAAGTTTCGTTTCCACGATTGACCTCCGCCGTTAACCTTGTCTAAATAGGTGCTTAAAATTTTTTGGCCAATGGCGGCCATGTTTTTTTGAGATACGCGAATGTCCTCAAAAGTACTTGTGCCCCTTCAGACAAAGACAATGCATACCAATTTCAAGTCGATCGGACCAACACGGGTTGGGATGAGTTATAGCAATTTAGTGTTTTTTTCTGTCTATAGCGCCCCCAAGTGGGTAGAGGTGCGCGGTTTTTTTATTTGACCAAAAAGATTGCGCGTATACACATTTGTCCGGTTGATGAAGATATGTCATTCCGTCAAGAGTTATAGCTAAAATAAACATTTGGCTCAAGTTAGCATAGACGCTTTTTTGGCGTACTGTTCGCGTGCGAAGAATCGAAAATTTCAACCTTTTTTTTCGATAATTAATTTGATATTGAGTGTCCAGAGAATATTCTGCAGTGGTTTGGTTCTGATGGATTTTTTTTTTTTTTCTCCCCGGTGAAAAACCTAGGACTAGTTCGCAAAAGTAGGTTTCAGAATAACTCGATTTTCTGCGAGAAAAACATGCGCCGTAGAGCGAAAAAACGTAGCAGAGCAATTTTGTTCGGGCTAAACCCAAGGAATGCAACGATGCCATGTTTTTTTTTGCAGTCTAACGACAAACGGTTTACGAGCTACGGGCCAAAACATGTCTAAAAATTTGTTTTTTTTATTTTAGCGCCCCCGTTAGGCGATTGGGCGAGACCCCGTTTGCGGCCGATTGGGGGGGGTCGAGACTTTGATAGGTTCTCCCCCTTACGGTTGTCTGCCAAAATCAGTTTAGAGGTGAGGAATAATAGGGCCAAATACGGTCAAGGTCGCTAGAGCCTGTACAGTTTGGTAATAATGCAGAATAAGTTTTATTTAGAAGAATAATAATAATAATAATAATAATAATAATAATAATAATAATATAAGCTGCAGCAGCGGTTTCAGCACTTCGTGCTTCGAAGCAACATAATAAGCTTCTACGAGTTACGGTCTTCAGCCAACCGTGCTTATTGGATGACAGTTAAACACAATCAACTGGAGACCAAGGCTGACAGACCGACACACAACTGAAAGCTGCAAGCAGCAATTAGGTATTAGACTAATATAAGCTTTGATACTCTTGGACAGCCTATGCATGGCACAAAACACACCACAATATTACTTATACAAAGACAAAGACACACATACAATGCACACATCATTTTGTTTGCAGATATATGTATTGTGAAATAATGATAGGGTGACAATAAACTAATTCAAGTCTTCTCTTTTTATTAGATTTAGATGTCCATTTTCAGGTTAAACTGTA
The DNA here is from genome assembly GCF_018340385.1 of Cyprinus carpio. Taxonomy (NCBI): domain Eukaryota; kingdom Metazoa; phylum Chordata; class Actinopteri; order Cypriniformes; family Cyprinidae; genus Cyprinus; species Cyprinus carpio. The sequence continues at coordinate 8,375,137 of NC_056573.1, forward strand.
ATCATAATGACATACTAAAAATTGTACAAACTGAAATTCTGTTGAACAAAAGGACGAATGTTGACTCAGTGAGATTTAAAAAAATGTTAAGTGACATTTGCCGAATTTATGATGTTTTTGGGCGCATGAATTTGATGACAACCTTTGAAACAGTACTGTTTTTTGTACTCTTAGCGCCCAATGAGACCAATTTAGTGGTCTTTTCCGCTGCCATCTATGTGGTTTAAAAATGCATTTACTAACTACTCAACAACCCTGTGTAATTATATAAACATAGTGATTTTATAGTGTTATTTTTTTGCCCAATCTTTCTTCTTAAATTTTGCACTGCTTTGTTAGAATTGAATGAGCTCATAGTTGTCTTCCACAGCCATTTAGGTTTATTTGACATCATTTCTTTCTGTTTGTATTGATATTTGACAACATTGGTCCCAGAGGCAAAGTTGTTCAGAATGAGGAGATCTATCACATGATATGAAGATCCAGTGTTTGTGTGAATATATGAGCATTTTCAACCAATTTGAGGCCATTTACCATATAAATCTTATGTTTTTGAGACCTTTTCTACTGTTATAGCGCCATCTATGGTCCGATCTCCATGAAACTTTGCATGCTTGTTCAGAGTCATCTGACACATGTTTTCACCAAGTTTCATAAAGTTTTGAAATTTCATTTAGGTTTTTATAGGCTTTTGGGTATTTTGGCCACAACCCCTTTTATAAATTAACCTGTTATAGCTAACCAAAGTACAAAATTCAAATTTTTTTTGATAATTATTGATCTAGAGAGTCCAGAGAATATTTCTGTTGTGGTTTGATCGAGATTAAGCAAAAACCTAGGACTAGTTCGCAAAAGTAAGTTTTTTAATAACTTATTTGTGAATATTTAATGAACGATTTGATTGACAGCATTGGTCCCAGAGGCAAAGTTGTTCAGAATGAGGATATCTATCATACGATATGAAGATCTAGTGTTTTTGAGTGAATATATGAACATGTTCTACAATTTCAGGGTCATTTTCTATTGAAATCTTGTGTTTTTGAGATGCCCTTTTAACTGTTATAGCGCCACCTATGGTCCGATCACCATGAAATCTTTGTATGCTTGTTAAGAGTCACCTGCTAAATGATTTCACCAAGTTTCATAAAGTTTTGAGTTTTCATTTAGGTTTTATAGGCTTTTGAGTATATTTGGCCACGCCCCTTATAAAAATGACCCAGTTATAGCTAACCAAAGGACAAAATTCAAAATTTTTTGATAATTATTGATCTAGAGAGTCCAGAGAATATTACTGCAGTGGTTTGGTTCTGATTGGGCGAAAAACCTAGGACTAGTTCGCAAAAGCAGGTTTTAACATATTTGTGAATAATTAATGAACGATTTGATTGACAGCAGTGGTTCTTGAGGCAAAGTTGTGCATTATGAGAAGATCTATCAAATTATATGCATATTGTGTTGATTTGTGAAACACCACGTGATTACAGAGCCATAAAACTCGTTAGCGCCAACTAGTGGCCGATTTCTTTCTAAATTCTTAGAGACCTTTAGGGCCATGAGTTGAAAAATGCCCACCGAGTTTCGTTTCCGATCGTCCTCTGTTAACCTTGTCAAATAGGTGCTCAAATTTCATTCGGCCAATGGCGGCCATGTTTTTTTTGAGATACGCGAATGTCCTCATAGATACTTTGTGCCATTTTGGACAAAAGACACTGTATACACAATTTCAGGTCGATCACTCCAACGATTTTTCTAGTTACAGTTTTTTCAATCTTATAGCGCCACCAAGTGGGCAAATCTACATTTTTTTTTTATTTGACCAAAGTTTTGTGCTCATACACATGTGTAGCAAGTTTGGTGAAGATATCTCATTTTGTTCACGAGATATAGCCTTTTGCGTAAAATTGGTCCTCGACTTACAAACGTTTTGGTGCCACATTGCAACAGTGAATTGAAAGTACAACTTTTTTTTTTGATAATTATTCATAACCAGTGTCCAGGGAATATTTCAGTAGTGGTTTAGTTCTGGTCGGGCGAAAAACCTTGGACTAGTTCGCAAAATTATCTTTATTAATTAATCTTGAATATTTAATTAAGAGTTTTATTGAGAACATTGTTCCCAAAGGCAAAGTTGTTCAGCATGAGGAGATCTATCTTATGATATGAAGATGTAGTGTATGTGTGAATATATGAACCATTTTTTGTACAATTTATTTCTGTTATAATTGAAATATTGTGTTTTTGGAGACTTTATTTACTGGTATAGCGCCACCTATGGTCTGATATTCATGAAACTTTGCATGCTTGTTAAGAGTCATTGGACACATGTTTTCACTGTGTTTTCATAAAGTTTTGAGTTTTTGTTTAGATTTTATAGGGCATTTGGGTATATTTTGGCCACGCCCCTTCTCTAAATGACAGCGTTACAAGTAACCAAAGGACAAAATTCAACATTTTTTTTGATAATTATTAATCTAGAACATCCAGAGAATTGCACTGCAGTGATTTGATCGAGATTGAGCAAAAAACCTAGGACTAGTTCGCAAAAGTATGTTTTTAACATAATTGAGAATATTTAATGAACAATTTGATTGACAGCAATGGTTCTTGAGACAAAGTTGATGCATTATGAGGAGATCTATCAAATGATGTGCATATTTTGTGATGATGTGTGAAAAACCACGTATACAATCGTTTAGTACTTGTTAACCCCAATTTCGCCCCCTAGTGGCCGATTTCTTTCAAAATTCTTACAGACCTTAAGGTCAATGAGTCGAACATGCCCACTGAGTTTCGTTCCGATCGACCTCTGTTAACCCTATCAAATGGGTGCTTAAATTTGTTTGGCCAATGGTGGCCATGTTTTTTTAGATACGCGAATGTCCTCATATGTACTTGTGCCCCTTCAGACCAAGACACTGCATACCAATTTTCAAGTCGATCGAGCCAACAGTTGCCTAGTTATAGCCATTTATGTGTTTTTTTCTGTCTTATAGCGCCCCCAAGTGGCAGAGGGGCGCAATTTTTTTTATTTGACCAAAAATTTAGCTTATACACATGTGTACCGAGTTTGGTGAAGATATCTCATTCCGTTCAAGAGTTATAGCTAAAATAACATTTGGCTAACGTTAGTGTCCAGAGAATATTTCTGCAGTGGTTTGGTGTCGATCGGGCGAAAAACCTAGGACTATTTGATCATTATTGATATTCAGTGTCCAGAGAATATTTCTGCAGTGGTTTGGTGTCGATCGGGCGAAAAACCTAGGACTAGTTTGCAAAAGTAGCTTTCGAACATAAATCAATTTTGCGGCCGTGAACGTGCGTCGTAGAGCAAAAAAAAGTTCGGACTCCACTTTTGTTCGGACTGACCCAAGGATTACAACAATGTAAAGTTTTTGAGTCTACGTCAAACGGTTTACGACTGCGGGCCAAAAATGTCTGAAATTTTTGTATTTTTTTTTGCGCTGTAGCGCCCCCGTTAGGCCGATTGGATCGAGACTTTGATAGGTTCTCCCCAAATTGAGCTCTATCATTTGGCCAAGTTTCAAGTCTCTAGGCCTTACGGTTTGGTCTGCACGATCAGTTTTAGGGCAGAAGAATAATAATAATAATAATAATAATCCTAACAATTACAAGAGGGTTTCAGCACTGCGTGCTTGAACCCCTAATAATAATAATAATAATAATCCTAACAATTACAAGAGGGTTTCAGCACTTCGTGCTTGAACCCCTAAATATAGCTGCAAGCAGCGATTACCGGGGTTCAAGCACTTTAAGACCTTTAGAGTGGTCTCGGCCAACCTGGATGTATGGCTGACAAACTTTGACTCAATGAGATTTTAAATGTTATAACAGTGGTTTTAAAATGTTTTGACATGAATCCATAAAACCTTTAAACAGTACTGTTTAACTTAGCTGAATGAGACCATTAGAGGTCTTCCGCTGCCATCTAGTGGTTAAAAATGGCAATTTCTTATACAACACTGTGTTTTCAAAATTTATAACTATTAGAGTGTTATTTTTTTTCACCAATCCCTCTTAAATTTTGCATGCTTCTCTAGAATGAAAATATGAATTATTTTACACAGTTTTGATAATTTGTGGGCTGTCTGTTTGTATTAATAGGCCTTTGGGTACACTATGTAAAGGACATATTATAAAATGACCGGTTTATAATTGTCCAAATGCAATTGTTCAACATTTTTTTTTTTTTTTATAATTATTGACCTACAGAGTCTAGAGAATTGTACTTCAGTGGTTTTATTGATTTTCAGCTGAAACCATTGGACTAGTTTGCAAAAGTAGCTTTTTTAAATAATCTTGAATATTTAATTAACAGTTTTATTGACAACATTGGTCCAAAAGTTTTTCAGAATGAGGTGCTCTGTCATATGACATGAAGATCTAGTGTTTGTGTGAATATATGAGCATTTTCAAACAATTTGAGGCTGTTTACCATATAAATCTTATGTTTTGAGACCTTTTCTACTGTTATAGCGCCACCTATGGTCCGATCTCCATGAAAATTTGCATGGTTGTTAAGGGTCAGCTGTTACATGTTTTCATCAAGTTTTCGTAAAGTTTTAAGTTTTCGTTTAGGTTTTATAGGCTTTTGGGTATTTTGGCTACCCCCTTTTCTAAATTAACCTGTTATAACTAACCAAAGTACAAAATTCAATTTTGTTTTGATAATTATTGATCTAGAGAGTCCAGAGAATTGTTCAGTAGTGGTTTGATCGAGATTAAGTGAAAAACCTAGGACTAGTTCGCAAAAGTATGTTTTTAACATATTTTTGAATATTTAATGAACGATTTGATTGACAGCATTAGGACCAGAGGCAAAGTTGTTCAGAATGAGGATATCTATCATACGATATGAAGATCTAGTGTTTGTGTCAATATATGAACATGTTCTACAATTTCAGGTCATTTTCCATAGAAATCTTGTGTTTTTTGAGGACTTTTTTTTAATGTTATAGCGCCACCTATGGTCCGATCTCCATGAATCTTTGTATGCTTGTTAAGAGTCATTTGAGATATGTTTTCACCAAGTTTCATAAAGTTTTGAGTTTTCATTTAGGTTTTATAGGCTTTTTAGTATATTTGGCCACACCCCTTTTAAAAATGACCCAGTTACAAGCTAACCAAAGGACAAAATTCAACAATTTTTTTGGATAATTATTGATCTAGAGAGTCCAGAGAATATTACTGCAGTGGTTTGGTTCCGATCGGGTAAAAAACCTAGGACTAGTTCGCAAAAGTATGTTTTTAACATATTTGTGAATAATTATTGAACGATTTGATTGACAGCAATGGTTCTTGAGGCAAAGTTGTGCATTATAATGAGATCTATCAAATGATATCCATATTGCATGAATATGTGAAACACCACGTGATTGCAGAGCCAAAAAACTCGTTAGCGCCAACTAGTGGCCGATTTCTTTCAAAATTCTTACAGACCTTAAGGGCCATAAGTCGAACATGCCCACTGAGTTTCGTTCCGATCGACCTCCGTTAACCCTGTCAAATAGGTGCTTAAATTTGTTTGGCCAATGGCGGCCAGTGAAATTCCTCATCGCGAATGTCCTCATAGACATACTTGTGCCCCTTCAGACAAAGACACTGCATACCAATTTTCACGTCGATCGGACCAACGGTTGCCTAGTTATAGCCATTTATGTGTTTTTTTCTATTTATAGCGCCCCCAAGTGGCAGAGGTGCGCACCTTTTTTTTTATTTGACCAAAGATTGAGATTATACATATATGTACCAAGTTTGGTGAAGATATATCATTCCGTTCAAGAGTTATAGCTAAAATAACATTTGGCTAACGTTAGCATAGACGCTTTCTTGGCATACTGTTTCGCGCTAAAATCAAAATTTCTACTTTTTTTTTTGATAATTATTGATATTAGTGTCCAGAGAATATTTCTGCAGTGGTTTGGTTCGATCGGGTTGAAAAACCTAGGACTAGTTCACAACAGTAGGTTTCGGATATAACCGAATTTTGCGGAAAAAAAACCGTGCGTCGTAGAGCAAAAATTTCGGACTCCACTTTTGTTCGGACTGACCCAAGGATTACAACGATGTAAAGTTTTTGAGTCTACGTCAAACGGTTTACGACTGCGGGCCAAAAATGTCTGAAATTCTTGTTTTTTGCGCTGTAGCGCCCCCGATAGGCCGATTGGGTCGAGACTTTGATAGGTTCTCCCCAAATGGCCAAATTTCAAGTCTCTAGGTCTTACGGTTTGGTCTGCACGATCAGTTTTAGGGCAGAAGAATAATAATAATAATAATAATAAATATAACTGCAAGCAGCAATTACCGGGGTTCGAGCATTTACCAGGTACAAGCACATTAAGGCCTTTGAGGTGGTCTTGGCCAACCTGGATGTATGGATGACAGTTAAACACATCCAAAATGGAGAAGAGGCTCACAGACAGACAGACACACACACACACACACACACACACTGAAATTAATTAATTAAACTAGTATATTAATAATCTGTAAGCATATTTAAACACAGACACACACACATACACAGATATATATGCAAACACATTTTGTTGCAGATATAGATATTTGAAATAATTCATAAGTGACACAAAACATATTGTAAGTCTTCTCTTTTAAAGAGCTTAGATGTCATTTTCAGGTTTCACTGTAATCATAATCTGTCAAAATTGTAAAAACTGATGTGTCTGTATGAACGATGATTAACTTTGACTCAATGAGATTTAAAATTTTACAACAGTGATTTTATAATGTCTAAGCATGAATCGATCAAAGCCATGAACTGTACTGTTATAGTTAATTGAATGAGCTCATTAGTGGTCTTCCACTTCCATCTAGTGGTTATAAATTGCATTTCTCATATAACACTGTGTTTTTTACCTTTTATAACTATTAGAGTGTTATTTTCTGCCCAATCTCTCTTAAATTTTGCATGCTTGTTAAGAATGAGATTTTGCATTATTTTACAGAGTTTTGAGAATTTGTGGGCTTTCTGTTAGTATTAATAGGCTTTTGGGTACACTATGTAAAGAACATATTATAAAATGACCGGTTTATAGTTGTCCAAATGCAAATGTTCAACATTTTTTTGATAATTATTGAGAGGCTAGAGAATTGTACTGGAGTGGTTTTATTGATTTTCAACTAAAACCCTTCGACTAGTTTGTTAAAGTAGCTTATTTAATTTATTTTTATAATATTTAATTAACAGTTTTATTGACAACATTGGTCCCAGAGGCAAAGTTGTTCAGAATGAGGAGATCTATCATATGATATGAATGAAGATCTAGTGTTTGTGTGAATATATGAGCATTTTCAACCAATTTGAGGCCATTTACCATATAAATCTTGTTTTTGAGCCCTTTTCTACTGTTATAGCACCACCTATGGTCCGATCTCCATGAAACTTTGCATGCTTATTCAGACTAATCTGACACATGTTTTCACCAAGTTTCGTAAAGTTTTAAGTTTTCGTTTAGGTTTTATAGGCTTTTGGGTATTTTGGCCACACCCCTTTTTAAAATTGACCTGTTATAGCTAACCAAAGGACAAAATTCAACATTTTTTTGATAATTATTGATCTAGAGAGTCCAGAGAATATTTTCTGCAGTGGTTTGATTGAGATTAAGCAAAAAAACCAAGGACAAGTTCGCAAAAGGTAGGTTTTTAATTCATTTGTGAATATTTAATGACTGATTTGATTGATAGCATCAGTCCCAGAGGCAAAGTTTTTCAGAATGAGGAGATCTAGTATTATTTGATATGAAGATCCAGTATTTGTGTGACTATATGAACATGTTCTTTAATTTCAGGTCATTTTCTATTGAAATCTTGTGTTTTTGAGTCCCTTTTTTACTGTTATAGTGCCACCTAAAGTCCGATCATCATGAAACTTTATTTGGCTTCCTAAGAGTCATCTGATATATGTTTTCACCAAGTTTCGTAAAGTTTTGAGTTTTCGTTTAGCTTTTATAGGCTTTTGGGTATATTTGGCCACACCCCTTTAATAAATGACACTGTTACAAGTAACCAAAGGACAAATTTCAACATTTTTTTGATAATTATTGATCTAGAGTGTGCAGAGAATGTTACTAGAGTGGTTTGGTTCTGATCAGATAAAAAACCTAGGACTAGTTCGCAAAAGTATGTTTTTAACATATTTGTGAATAATTATTGAACGATTTGATTGACAGCAATGGTTCTTGAGGCAAAGTTGTGCATTATCTGGAGATCTATCAAATGATATTCATATTGTGTTGATTTGTGAAACACCACGTGATTACTGAGCCATAAAACTCGTTAGCGCCAACTAGTGGCCGATTTCTTTCAAAATTCTTAGAGACCTTTAGGGCCATGAGTTGAACAGGCCCACCGAGTTTCGTTCCGATCGTCCTCTGTTAACCTTGTCAAATAGGTGCTCAAATTTCATTGCCCAATGGCGGCCATGTTTTTTTAGATACGCGAATGTCCTCATAGATACTCGTGCCATTTTGGACAAGGACACTGTATACACAATTTCAGGTCGATCGGTCCAACGATTTTCTAGTTACAGTTTTTTCAATCTTATAGCGCCACCAAGTGGCAAATCTGCATTTTTTTTTTTTATTTGACCAAAGTTTGTGCTCATACACATGTGTAGCAAGTTTGGTGAAGATATCTCATTTTGTTCACGAGATATAGCCTTTTGCGTAAAATTGGTCCTCGACTTACAAACGTTTTGGTGCCCCATTGCAACAGTAAATTGAAAGTTCAACTTTTTTTTTGATAATTATTCATAATCAGTGTCCAGGGAATATTTCAGTAGTGCTTTAGTTCTGGTCGGGCGAAAAACCTTGGACTAGTTTGCAAAATTATCTTTATTAATTAATCTTGAATATTTAATTAAGAGTTTTATTGAGAACAACATTGTTCCCAGAGGCAAAGTTGTTCTCCATGAGGAGATCTATCTTATGATATGAAGATATAGTGTATGTGTGTGAATATATGAACAATTTTTTGTACAATTTATTTCTGTTATAATTGAAATATTGTGTTTTTGGAGACTTTATTTACTGGTATAGCGCCACCTATGGTCCGATATTCATGAAACTTGGCATGCTTGTTAAGAGTCATCGGACACATATTTTCACTGTGTTTCGTAAAGTTTTGAGTTTTTGTTTAGATTTTATAGGCATTTGGGTATATTTTGGCCACGCCCCTTCTCTAAATGACAGCGTTACAAGTAATCAAAGGACAAAATTCAAAATTTTTTTGATAATTATTAATCTAGAGCATCCAGAGAATTGCACTGCAGTGGTTTGATCGAGATTGAGCAAAAAACCTAGGACTAGTTCGCAAAAGTATGTTTTTAACATAATTGAGAATATGTAATGAACAATTTGATTGACAGCAATGGATCTTGAGACAAAGTTGCTTGGTATAAGGAGGTCTATCGAATGATATTCATATTTAGTTGATGAGTGAAAAAATTGTACAATATACAATTGTTTACGTACTTGAAAAACGCAATTTCGCCCCCTAGTGGCCGATTTCTTTCAAAATTCTTACAGACCTTAAGGGCCATAAGTCGAACATGCCCACTGAGTTTCGTTCCGATCGACCTCCGTTAACCCTGTCAAATAGGTGCTTAAAATTTTTTGGCCAATGGCGGCCATGTTTTTTGAGATATGTGAATGTCCTCATAGATACTTGTGCCCCTTCAGACAAAGACACTGCATACCAATTTTCAAGTCGATCGGACTAACATTTGCCTAGTTATAACCATTTATATGTTTTTTTGGGTCTTATAGCGCCCCCAAGTGGCAAAGGAGCGCGATTCTTTTTGTTTGACCAAAGATTGAGCTTATACACATGTGTACCAAGTTTGGTGAAGATATCTCATTTCGTTCACAAGTTATAGCCTTTTGAGTAAAATTGGTCCTTCACTTTCGAACGTTTTGGGGCCCCATTGCAACAGTGAGTTGAAATTTCAACTTTTTTTTGATAATTATTGATATTCAGTGTCCAGAGAATATTTCTGCAGTTGTTTGATTCCGATCGGGCAAAAAACCTAGGACTAGTTCGCAAAAGTAGGTTTCGGATATAACTCAATTTTGCGGAAAAACCGAGCGTCGTAGAGAAAAAAAGTTGAGTGTGCACTTTTGTTCGCACTGACCCAAGGATCGCAAGGATGTACAGTTTTTGAGTCTACGACAAACGGTCTACGAGCTACGGCCAAAATCGTCAAAATTTTTAGTTTTTTGCGCTGTAGCGCCCCCGTTAGGCCGATTGTGACGAAACTTTGTCAACCTCTCCCCAAATTGAGCTCTACGATCTGGCCAAGTTTCAAGTCTCTAGGCCGTACGGTTTGGTCTGCACGATCAGTTTTACGGAAAAAAAATAATAATAATAATAAAAATAATAAAAATTAAACAGATACAAGAGGGTTTCAGCACTGCGTGCTTGAATAATATAATAATAAAAATCTTAACAATTACAAGAGGGTTTCAGCACTGCGTGCTTGAACCCCTAAATATAGCTGCAAGCAGCGATTACCGGGGTTCAAGCACTTTAAGACCTTTGGAGTGGTCTCGGCCAACCTGGATGTATGGCTGACAAACTTTGACTCAATGAGATTTTAAATGTTATAACATTGGTTTTAAAATGTTTTGACATGAATCCATAAAACCTTTGAACAATACTGTTCAAGTTAGTTGAATTTGCCCATTAGTGATCTTCCGCTGCCATCTAGTGGTTAAAAATTGCAATTTCTCATACAACACTGTGTTTTTTAACATTTTTAACTATTAGAGTGTTATTTTTTTGCCCTATCTCTCTTAAATTTTGCATGCTTCTCTAGAATGAAAATATGCATTATTTTACACAGTTATGATAATTTGTGGGCTGTCTGTTTGTATTAATAGGCCTTTGGGTACACTATGTAAAGGACATATTATAAAATGACCGGTTTATAATTGTCCAAATGCAGTTGTTCAACATTTTTTTTTTTTTTGATAATTATTGACCTACAGACTCTAAATAATTTTAATCCAAAACCATTATACAATTTCACAAAAAAACATTTTACTAAAATAAAAAAGAATATTTAATTAAAATAAACAACAATATTCAAATAACAGCATTAACAACAACATTATTCAAAAAGTTTTTCAGAATGAGGTGCTCTGTCATATGGCATGAAGATCTAGTGTTTGTGTGAATATATGAGCATTTTCAAACAATTTGAGGCTATTTACCATATAAATCTTGAGTATTTGAGGCCTTTGTAACCGTTTTTAGCACCACCTATGATCCGATCTCTATGAAACTTTGGATAATTGTTAAGAGTCATCTGACACATGTTGTCATCAAGTTTCGTAAAGTTTTGAGTTTTCTTTTAGGTTTTATAGGCTTTTGGGTATTTTGGCCACACCCCTTTTCTAAATTAACCTGTTATAGCTAACCAAAGGACAAAATTCAACATTTTTTTTGATAATTATTGATCTAAAGAGTCCAGAGAATTGTTCTGTAGTAGTTTGATCGAGATTAAGTGGAAAACCTAGGACTATTTCGCAAAGGTATGTTTTTAACATATTTGTGAATATTTAATGAACGATTTGATTGACAACATTAGTCCCCAGAGGCAAAGTTGTTCAGAATGAGGAGATCTGTCATATGATATGAAGATCTAGTGTTTGTGTAAAACTATGATCATGTTCTACAATTTCAGGTCATTTTCCATTAAAATCTTGTGTTTTTGAGGAGTTTTTTTAATGTTATAGCACCAGCTATGGTCTAATCACCATGAAACTTTGCATGCTTCTTAAGAGTCATATGAGATATGTTTTCACCAAGTTTCGTAAAGTTTTGAGTTTTCGTTTAGGTTTTATAGGCTTTTTAGTATATTTGGCCACACCACTTTAATAAATGACACTGTTACAAGTAACCAAAGGACAAATTTCAACATGTTTTGGATAATTATTGATCTAGAGAGTCCAGAGAATATTACTGCAGTGGTTTGGTTCCGATCGGGTAAAAAACCTAGGACTAGTTCGCAAAAGTAGGTTTTTAACATATTTGTGAATAATTATTAAACGATTTGATTGACAGCAATGGTTCTTGAGGCAAAGTTGTGCATTATGTGGAGATCAATCAAATGATATGCATATTTTGTTGATATGTGAAACACCACGTGATTACAGAGCCATAAAACTCGTTAGCGCCAACTAGTGGCCGATTTATTTCAAAATTCTTACAGACCTTAAGGTCCATGAATCGAACATGCCCACTGAGTTTCGTTCCAATTGATCTCCGTTAACCCCTTCAAATAGGTGCTTAAATTTGTTTGGCCAATGGCGGCCATGTTTTTTGAGATATGCGAATGTCCTCAATGATACTTGTGCCCCTTCAGACAAAGACAATGCATACCAATTTTCAAGTTGATCGGACCAACGGTTGACTAGTTATAACCATTTATGTGTTTTTTTGTGTCTTATAGCGCCCCCAAGTGGCAGAGGTGCGCAATTTTTTTTATTTGACCAAAAAATTGAGCTCGTACATATGTGTACCAAGTTTGGTGAAGTTATCTCATTCCGTTCAAGAGTTATAGCTAAAATAACATTTGGCCAACGTTAGCATAGACGCTTCTTGGCATACCGTTTTTTCGCGCTAAAATCAAAATTTCAACATGTTTTGGATAATTATTGATCTAGAGTGTCCAGAGAATATTTCTGCAGTGGTTTGGTTCCGATCGGTTGAAAATCCTAGGACTAGTTCGCAAAAGTAGGTTTCGGATATAACGCAATTTTGCGGAAAAACCGTGCGTCGTAGAGCAAAAATTTAAGACTCCACTTTTGTTCGGGCAGACCCAAGGATTACAACGATGTAAAGTTTTTGAGTCTACGTCAAACGGTTTACGACTGCGGGCCAAAAATGTCTGAAATTTTTGTATTTTGCGCTGTAGCGCCCCCGTTAGGCCGATTGGGTCGAGACTTTGACAGATTCTCCCCAAATTGAGCTCTACAATCTGGCCAAATTTCAAGTCTCTAGGCCTTACGGTTTGGTCTGCACGATCAGTTTTAGGGCAGAAGAATAATAATAATAATAATAATAATAAAAATCCTAACAATAATAAATAATAATAATAATAATAATAAATATTTCAGCACTTCGCTTGAACCCCTAAATATAGCTGCAAGCAGCGATTACCGGGGTTCAAGCACTTTAAGACCTTTGGGGTGGTCTCGGCCAACCTGGATGTATGGCTGACAAACTTTGACTCAATGAGATTTTAAATGTTATAACAGTGGTTTTATAATGTTTTGACATGAATCCATAAAACCTTTGAACAGTACTGTTTAAGTTAGTTGAATTAGCCCATTAGTGATGTTCCGCTGCCATCTAGTGGTTAAAAATGACAATTTCTCATACAACACTGTGTATTTAAAATTTATAACTATTACAGTGTTATTTTTTGCCCAATCCCTCTAAAATTTAGCATGCTTCTCTAGAATGAAAATATGCATTATTTTACACAGTTTTGATAATTTGTGGGCTGTCTGTTTGTATTAATAGGCCTTTGGGTACACTATGTAAAGGACATATTATAAAATGACCGGTTTATAGTTGTCCAAATGCAATTGTTCAACATTTTTTTTTTTTTTTTTTGATAATTATTGACCTACAGAGTCTAGAGAATTGTACTTCAGTGGTTTTATTGATTTTCAGCTTAAACCCATTGGACTAGTTTGCAAAAGTAACTTTTTTAAATAATCTTGAATATTTAATTAACAGTTTTATTGACAACATTGGTCCTAAAGTTTTTCAGAATGAGGTGCTCTATCATATGATATGAAGATCTAGTGTTTGTGTGAATATATGAGCATTTTCAACCAATTAGAGGCCATTTACCATTTAAAACTTGAGTTTTTGAGGCCTTTGTAACCGTTTTTAGCACCACCTATGATCCGATCTCTATGAAACTTTGGATAATTGTTAAGAGTCATCTGACACATGTTGTCATCAAGTTTCGTAAAGTTTTGAGTTTTCGTTTAGGTTTTATAGGCTTTTGGGTATTTTGACCACACCCCTTTTCTAAATTAACCTGTTATAGCTAACCAAAGGACAAAATTCAAATTTTTTTTGATAATTATTGATCTAAAGAGTCCAGAGAATTGTTCTGTAGTAGTTTGATCGAGATTAAGTGGAAAACCTAGGAGTAGTTCGCGAAAGTATGTTTTTAACATATTTGTGAATATTTAATGAACGCTTTGATTGACAACATTAGTCCCAGAGGCAAAGTTGTTCAGAATGAGGAGATCTGTCATATGATATGAAGATCTAGTGTTTGTGTAAAACTATGATCATATTCTACAATTTCACGTCATTTTCCATTGAAATCTTGTGTTTTTGAGCACTTTTTTTAATGTTATAGCGCCAGCTATTGTCCGATCACCATGAAACTTTGCATGCTTCTTAAGAGTCATTTGAGATATGTTTTCACCAAGTTTCGTAAAGTTTTGAGTTTTCGTTTAGGTTTTATAGGCTTTTTAGTATATTTGGCCACACCCCTTTAATAAATGACACTGTTACAAGTAACCAAAGGACAAAATTCAACATTTTTTCGATAATTATTGATCTAGAGAGTCCACAGAATATTACAGCAGTGGTTTGGTTCCGATCGGGTAAAAAACCTAGGACTAGTTCGCAAAAGTAGGTTTTTAACATATCTATGAATAATTATTGAACGATTTGATTGACAGCAATGGTCCTTGAGGTAAAGTTGTGCATTATGTGGAGATCTATCAAATGATATGCATATTGTGTTGATATGTGAAACACCACGTGATTACAGAGCCATAAAACTCGTTAGCGCCAACTAGTGGCCGATTTCTTTCAAAATTCTTACAGACCTCGAAGGTCCATGAGTCGAACATGCCCACCGAGTTTCGTTCCGATTGACCTCCGTTAACCCCTTCAAATAGGTGCTTAAATTTGTTTGTCCAAAAGCGGCCATGTTTTTTGAGATATGCGAATGTCCTCAAAGACACTTGTGCCCCTTCAGACAAAGACAATGCATACCAATTTTCAAGTCGATCGGACCAACGGTTGACTAGTTATAGCCATTTATGTGTTTTTTGTGTGTCTTATAGCGCCCCCAAGTGACAGAGGTGCGCAATTTTTTTTATTTGACCAAAGATTGAGCTTATACATATCTGTACCAAGTTTGGTGAAGATATCTCATTCTGTTCAAGAGTTATAGCTAAAATAACATTTGGCTAACGTTAGCATAGACGCTTCTTGGCATACCGTATTGCGCTACAATCAAAATTTCAACATGTTTTGGATAATTATTGATCTAGAGTGTCCAGAGAATATTTCTGCAGTAGTTTGGTTCCGATCGGTTGAAAATCCTAGGACTAGTTCGCAAAAGTAGGTTTCGGATATAACACAATTTTGCAGAAAAAACCGTGCGTCGTAGAGCAAAAATTTCGGACTCCACTTTTGTTCGGGCAGACCCAAGGATTACAACGATGTAAAGTTTTTGAGTCTACGTCAAACGGTTTACGACTGAGGGCCAAAAATGTCTGAAATTTTTGTATTTTGCGCTGTAGCGCCCCCGTTAGGCCAATTGGGTCGAGACTTTGATAGGTTCTCCCCAAATTGAGCTCTACAATCTGGCCAAATTTCAAGTCTCTAGGCCTTACGGTTTGGTCTGCACGATCAGTTTTAGGGCAGAATAATAATAATAATAATAATAAATATAGCTGCAAGCAGCGATTACCGGGGTTCAAGCACTTTTAGACCTTTGGGGTGGTCTCGGCCAACCTGGATGTATGGCTGACAAACTTTGAATCAATGAGATTTTAAATGTTATAACAGTGGTTTTATAATGTTTTGACATGAATCCATAAAACCTTTGAACAGTACTGTTAAAGTTAGTTGAATTAGCCCATTAGTGATCTTCCGCTGCCATCTAGTGGTTAAAAATGGCAATTTCTCATACAACACAGTGTTTTTTTAAAATTTATAACTATTAGAGTGTCTTGCTTTTGCCCAATCCCTCTTAAATTTTGCATGCTTCTCTATAATGAAAATATGCATTATTTTACACAGTTTTGATCATTTGTGAGCTGTCTGTTTGTCTTAATATGCCTTTGGGTACACTATGTTAAGAACATATAATAAAATGACCGCTTTATAGTTGACCAAATGCAATTGTTTAAAAAATTTTTTTTTTGATAATTGTTGACCTACAGAGTCTAGAGAATTGGACTTCAGTGGTTTTATTGATTTCCAGAAACAACGTTGTTCAGAATGAGACTAATCCTTTTCTAAATATCTAAGTAGCTTAATTACTGGTTTTATTCAACCAATTGAGGCCATTTCATACAATCATTGTTTTTGAGGCTCTCTGTGACAGCGCGCAATGAGTTCGAACTACATATGATATGAAGGATATAGTGTTTGACACATGTGAATATAGTGAGTTTTCGAGTTTTGGAGTTTTCGTTTAGGTTTATAGCTTTTGGGTAGTTAGGCCACACCCCTTTTTAAAAATTAAGCTGTTCTAGCTAACCGAAGGACAAAATTCAACATTTTTTTGATAATTATTGATCTAGAGGGTCCCCCGAGAATCGTTCTGCAGTGGTTTGATCGAGATTAAAGAAAAACCAAGGACAATTCGCAAAAGTAAGTTTTTAATTCATTTGTGAATATTTAATAACTGATTTGATTGATAAGCATTAGGGCCCAGAGGGCAAAAGTTGTTTCATAATGAGGAGATCTAGCTATCAATATGAAGATCGAGTTTTTGTGTGGATATGAATATGTTCTTTTAATTTCAGTCATTTTCTGCTTGAAATCTTGTGTTTTTTGTGATGCCCTTTTTACTGTTATAGCGCCACCTAAAGTCCGATCTCCATGAATCTTTATTTGCTTGTTAAGAGTCATCTGATATATGTTTTCCACCAAGTTTCATAAAGTTTTGAGTTTTCATTTAGCTTTTATAGGCTATTGGGTATATTGGGCCGCCCCCTTTAATAAATGACCCAGTTACAAGTTTAACCAAAGGCAAAATTCACAACTTTTTTTTGATAATTATTGATCTAGAGAGTCCACAGAATATTACTGCAGTGGTTTGTTTTTGATTGGGTGCAAAAACCTAGGACTAGTTCGCCCAAAAGTATGTTTTTTACATATTTGTGAAATAATTGAACGATTTTGATTGACAGCAATGATTCTTGAGGCAAAGTTTGTGCATTATGAGAAGATCTATCAAATATATGCATATTGTGTGGATTTGTAAAACACCACGTGATTACTGAGCCTAAAAACTCGTTAGCGCCAACTAGTGGCCGATTTCTTTCAAAATTCACTAGAGACCTTTAGGGCCATGTTGAACAGGCCCTACCGAGTTTCGTTCCGATCGTCCTCTGTTACCTTGTCAAATGGTGCTCAAATTTCATTGCCCAAGGCGGCCATGTTTTTTCTTAGATACCTAATGTCCTCATAGATACTTGTGCCATTTGGACAAAGACACTGAATACACTAATTTCAGGTCGATCACTGGTCCAACGGTTTCCCAGTTACAGTTTTTTCAATCTTTATAGCGCCACCAAGGGGCAAATCTGCGTATGTTTTTTTTTATTTGACCAAAAGTTTGTGCTCCTACATTTGTGTAGCGAGTTGGTCAAGATATCGTCATTTCGTTCACGAGTTATAAGCCTTTTGCGTAAATTGGTCCTCGACTTACAAATGTTTTGGTGCCCAATTGCGACAGTGATTGGAAGTTCAAACTTTTTTTTGATATTTATTCATAATCAGTATCCAGAGAAGTATTTCAGTAGTGGTTTAGTTCTGGTCGGGTGAAAAACGCTTGGACTAGTTCGCAAAATTATCTTTATTAATTAATCTTAATATTTACTTAAGATTTTATGAGAAATTGTTCCCAGGAGGCAAAGTTGTTCAGTCATGAGAAGATCTATCTTACGATATGAAAGATATATTGTATGTGCGAATATATGAACCATTTTTTTGTACAATTTATTTCTGTTATAATTGAATATTGTGTTTTGGATGACTTTTATTTACTGGTATAGCGCCACCTATGGTCCGATATTCATGAAACTTGGCTGCTTTGTTAAGAGTCATCGGACACCATTTTTCACTGTGTTTCGTAAAGTTGAGGTTTTTTTTTTTTTAGATTTTATAGGCATTTTGGTATATTGTGGCCACGCCCCCTCCCTAACTGACCAGTGTTACAAGTAACCATAAACAAAACAAAATTCAACATTTTTTTTGATTAATTAATAAATCTATAGTGTCCCGAGAATTGCACGGCTGTGGTTGGATCGAGATGGTGAGCATTATAAAACGCTATGACTAGTTTCGCACACAAGTATGTTTTCTAACATAATTGGAGAATAGTTTGATGAACTGTTTGATTGACAGCAATTGTTCTTTGACAAGTTTGCCTTGTTATGTAGTAGATCTATCCAATGAATAATAGCATATTTTGGAGTTGATTTGTGTAAAAAAAATTGGACAATACTACAATTCGTTTATGTACTTGAAAAACGCAATTGGGGGTCGCCCCCGTAGTGCCCGATTTCTTTTTCTTTAAAATTCTTACAGCCCTTAAGGGTCCGCTTATCGAAGCATGCCCACCGAGTTTCGTTTCTCGAGTGACCGCCGTTACCCCTGGGGGTATCAAATAGGTGCTTAAATTTGTTTTGGCCAATGCTCGGGTCGGATGTTATTTTGAGATACGGGAATGTCCGTTCACAGACATCTTGCCCCCTTCAGACAAAAGAAACGGCATTGCCATGTTTTTCAAGTCGCATTCGGACCAAACCTGTGCCTAGTTATCGCTAGTTATGTGGTTTTTTTTCTGTCTTATAGCGACCCCAAGTGGCGAGAAGGTGCGCCATTTTTTTTATTTTGACCAAAGATTGAGCTTATACAAATGTGTACCGAGTTTGATGAAGATATCTCATTCGCTTCAAGAGTTATAGCTAAAATAA